>NC_073693.1:333215496-333320949 GCF_029784155.1 Uranotaenia lowii
TTGTCATTTTTGTCATTTTTGTCATTTTTGTCATTTTTGTCATTTTTGTCATTTTTGTCATTTTTGTCATTTTTGTCATTTTTGTCATTTTTGTCATTTTTGTCATTTTTGTCATTTTTGTCATTTTTGTCATTTTTGTCATTTTTGTCATTTTTGTCATTTTTGTCATTTTTTGTCATTTTTGTCATTTTTGTCATTTTTGTCATTTTTGTCATTTTTGTCATTTTTGTCATTTTTGTCATTTTTGTCATTTTTGTCATTTTTGTCATTTTTGTCATTTTTGTCATTTTTGTCATTTTTGTCATTTTTGTCATTTTTGTCATTTTTGTCATTTTTGTCATTTTTGTCATTTTTGTCATTTTTGTCATTTTTGTCATTTTTGTCATTTTTGTCATTTTGTCATTTTTGTCATTTTTGTCATTTTTGTCATTTTTGTCATTTTTGTCATTTTGTCATTTTTGTCATTTTTGTCATTTTTGTCATTTTTGTCATTTTTGTCATTTTTGTCATTTTTGTCATTTTTGTCATTTTTGTCATTTTTGTCATTTTTGTCATTTTTGTCATTTTTGTCATTTTTGTCATTTTTGTCATTTTTGTCATTTTTGTCATTTTTGTCATTTTTGTCATTTTTGTCATTTTTGTCATTTTTGTCATTTTTGTCATTTTTGTCATTTTTGTCATTTTGTCATTTTTGTCATTTTTGTCATTTTTGTCATTTTTGTCATTTTTGTCATTTTTGTCATTTTTGTCATTTTTGTCATTTTTGTCATTTTTGTCATTTTTGTCATTTTTGTCATTTTTGTCATTTTTGTCATTTTGTCATTTTTTGTCATTTTTGTCATTTTTGTCATTTTTGTCATTTTGTCATTTTTGTCATTTTTGTCATTTTTGTCATTTTTGTCATTTTTGTCATTTTTGTCATTTTTGTCATTTTTGTCATTTTTGTCATTTTTGTCATTTTTGTCATTTTTGTCATTTTTGTCATTTTTGTCATTTTTGTCATTTTTGTCATTTTTGTCATTTTTGTCATTTTTGTCATTTTTGTCATTTTTGTCATTTTTGTCATTTTTGTCATTTTTGTCATTTTTGTCATTTTTGTCATTTTTGTCATTTTTGTCATTTTTGTCATTTTTGTCATTTTTGTCATTTTTGTCATTTTTGTCATTTTTGTCATTTTTGTCATTTTTGTCATTTTTGTCATTTTTGTCATTTTTGTCATTTTTGTCATTTTTGTCATTTTTGTCATTTTTGTCATTTTTGTCATTTTTGTCATTTTTGTCATTTTTGTCATTTTTGTCATTTTTGTCATTTTTGTCATTTTTGTCATTTTTGTCATTTTTGTCATTTTTGTCATTTTTGTCATTTTGTCATTTTTGTCATTTTTGTCATTTTTGTCATTTTTGTCATTTTGTCATTTTTGTCATTTTTGTCATTTTTTGTCATTTTTGTCATTTTTGTCATTTTTGTCATTTTTGTCATTTTGTCATTTTTGTCATTTTTTGTCATTTTTGTCATTTTTGTCATTTTTGTCATTTTTGTCATTTTTGTCATTTTTGTCATTTTTGTCATTTTTGTCATTTTTGTCATTTTTGTCATTTTTGTCATTTTTGTCATTTTTGTCATTTTTGTCATTTTTGTCATTTTTGTCATTTTTGTCATTTTTGTCATTTTTGTCATTTTTGTCATTTTTGTCATTTTTGTCATTTTTGTCATTTTTGTCATTTTTGTCATTTTTGTCATTTTTGTCATTTTTTGTCATTTTTGTCATTTTTGTCATTTTTGTCATTTTTGTCATTTTTGTCATTTTTGTCATTTTTGTCATTTTGTCATTTTTGTCATTTTTGTCATTTTTGTCATTTTTGTCATTTTTGTCATTTTTGTCATTTTTGTCATTTTTGTCATTTTTGTCATTTTTGTCATTTTTGTCATTTTTGTCATTTTTGTCATTTTTGTCATTTTGTCATTTTGTCATTTTTGTCATTTTTGTCATTTTTGTCATTTTTGTCATTTTTGTCATTTTTGTCATTTTTGTCATTTTTTGTCATTTTTGTCATTTTTGTCATTTTTGTCATTTTTGTCATTTTTGTCATTTTTGTCATTTTTGTCATTTTTGTCATTTTTGTCATTTTTGTCATTTTTGTCATTTTTGTCATTTTTGTCATTTTTGTCATTTTTGTCATTTTTGTCATTTTTGTCATTTTTGTCATTTTTGTCATTTTTGTCATTTTTGTCATTTTTGTCATTTTTGTCATTTTTGTCATTTTGTCATTTTTGTCATTTTTGTCATTTTTGTCATTTTTGTCATTTTTGTCATTTTTGTCATTTTTGTCATTTTTGTCATTTTTGTCATTTTTGTCATTTTTGTCATTTTTGTCATTTTTGTCATTTTTGTCATTTTTGTCATTTTTGTCATTTTTGTCATTTTTGTCATTTTTGTCATTTTTGTCATTTTTGTCATTTTTGTCATTTTTGTCATTTTTGTCATTTTTGTCATTTTTGTCATTTTTGTCATTTTTGTCATTTTTGTCATTTTTGTCATTTTTGTCATTTTTGTCATTTTTGTCATTTTTGTCATTTTTGTCATTTTGTCATTTTTGTCATTTTGTCATTTTTTGTCATTTTTGTCATTTTTGTCATTTTTGTCATTTTTGTCATTTTTGTCATTTTTGTCATTTTTGTCATTTTTGTCATTTTTGTCATTTTTGTCATTTTGTCTTTTGTCATTTTTGTCATTTTTGTCATTTTTGTCATTTTTGTCATTTTTGTCATTTTTGTCATTTTTGTCATTTTTGTCATTTTTGTCATTTTTGTCATTTTTGTCATTTTTGTCATTTTGTCATTTTTGTCATTTTTGTCATTTTTGTCATTTTTGTCATTTTTGTCATTTTTGTCATTTTTGTCATTTTTGTCATTTTTGTCATTTTTGTCATTTTTGTCATTTTTGTCATTTTTGTCATTTTTGTCATTTTTGTCATTTTTGTCATTTTGTCATTTTTGTCATTTTTGTCATTTTTGTCATTTTTGTCATTTTTGTCATTTTTGTCATTTTTGTCATTTTGTCATTTTTGTCATTTTTGTCATTTTTGTCATTTTTGTCATTTTTGTCATTTTTGTCATTTTTGTCATTTTTGTCATTTTTGTCATTTTTGTCATTTTTGTCATTTTTGTCATTTTTGTCATTTTTGTCATTTTTGTCATTTTTGTCATTTTTGTCATTTTTGTCATTTTTGTCATTTTTGTCATTTTTGTCATTTTTGTCATTTTTGTCATTTTTGTCATTTTTGTCATTTTTGTCATTTTTGTCATTTTTGTCATTTTTGTCATTTTTGTCATTTTTGTCATTTTTGTCATTTTTGTCATTTTTGTCATTTTTGTCATTTTTGTCATTTTTGTCATTTTTGTCATTTTTGTCATTTTTGTCATTTTTGTCATTTTTGTCATTTTTGTCATTTTTGTCATTTTTGTCATTTTTGTCATTTTTGTCATTTTTGTCATTTTTGTCATTTTTGTCATTTTTGTCATTTTTGTCATTTTTGTCATTTTTGTCATTTTTGTCATTTTTGTCATTTTTGTCATTTTTGTCATTTTTGTCATTTTTGTCATTTTTGTCATTTTTGTCATTTTTGTCATTTTTGTCATTTTTGTCATTTTTGTCATTTTTGTCATTTTTGTCATTTTTGTCATTTTTGTCATTTTTGTCATTTTTGTCATTTTTGTCATTTTTGTCATTTTTGTCATTTTTGTCATTTTTGTCATTTTTGTCATTTTTGTCATTTTTGTCATTTTTGTCATTTTTGTCATTTTTGTCATTTTTGTCATTTTTGTCATTTTTGTCATTTTTGTCATTTTTGTCATTTTTGTCATTTTTGTCATTTTTGTCATTTTTGTCATTTTTGTCATTTTTGTCATTTTTGTCATTTTTGTCATTTTTGTCATTTTTGTCATTTTTGTCATTTTTGTCATTTTTGTCATTTTTGTCATTTTTGTCATTTTTGTCATTTTTGTCATTTTTGTCATTTTTGTCATTTTTGTCATTTTTGTCATTTTTGTCATTTTTGTCATTTTTGTCATTTTTGTCATTTTTGTCATTTTTGTCATTTTTGTCATTTTTGTCATTTTTGTCATTTTTGTCATTTTTGTCATTTTGTCATTTTTGTCATTTTTGTCATTTTTGTCATTTTTGTCATTTTTGTCATTTTTGTCATTTTTGTCATTTTTGTCATTTTTGTCATTTTTGTCATTTTTGTCATTTTTGTCATTTTTGTCATTTTTGTCATTTTTGTCATTTTTGTCATTTTTGTCATTTTTGTCATTTTTGTCATTTTTGTCATTTTTGTCATTTTTGTCATTTTTGTCATTTTTGTCATTTTTGTCATTTTTGTCATTTTTGTCATTTTTGTCATTTTTGTCATTTTTGTCATTTTTGTCATTTTTGTCATTTTGTCATTTTTGTCATTTTTGTCATTTTTGTCATTTTTGTCATTTTTGTCATTTTTGTCATTTTTGTCATTTTTGTCATTTTTGTCATTTTTGTCATTTTTGTCATTTTGTCATTTTTGTCATTTTTGTCATTTTTGTCATTTTTGTCATTTTTGTCATTTTTGTCATTTTTGTCATTTTTGTCATTTTTGTCATTTTTGTCATTTTGTCATTTTTGTCATTTTTGTCATTTTTGTCATTTTTGTCATTTTTGTCATTTTTGTCATTTTTGTCATTTTTGTCATTTTTGTCATTTTTGTCATTTTTGTCATTTTTGTCATTTTTGTCATTTTTGTCATTTTTGTCATTTTTGTCATTTTTGTCATTTTTGTCATTTTTGTCATTTTTGTCATTTTTGTCATTTTTGTCATTTTTGTCATTTTTGTCATTTTTGTCATTTTTGTCATTTTTGTCATTTTTGTCATTTTTGTCATTTTTGTCATTTTTGTCATTTTTGTCATTTTTGTCATTTTTGTCATTTTTGTCATTTTTGTCATTTTTGTCATTTTTGTCATTTTTGTCATTTTTGTCATTTTTGTCATTTTTGTCATTTTTGTCATTTTTGTCATTTTTGTCATTTTTGTCATTTTTGTCATTTTTGTCATTTTTGTCATTTTTGTCATTTTTGTCATTTTTGTCATTTTTGTCATTTTTGTCATTTTTGTCATTTTTGTCATTTTTGTCATTTTTGTCATTTTTGTCATTTTTGTCATTTTTGTCATTTTTGTCATTTTTGTCATTTTTGTCATTTTTGTCATTTTTGTCATTTTTGTCATTTTTGTCATTTTTGTCATTTTTGTCATTTTTGTCATTTTTGTCATTTTTGTCATTTTTGTCATTTTTGTCATTTTTGTCATTTTTGTCATTTTTGTCATTTTTGTCATTTTTGTCATTTTTGTCATTTTTGTCATTTTTGTCATTTTTGTCATTTTTGTCATTTTTGTCATTTTTGTCATTTTTGTCATTTTTGTCATTTTTGTCATTTTTGTCATTTTTGTCATTTTTGTCATTTTTGTCATTTTTGTCATTTTTGTCATTTTTGTCATTTTTGTCATTTTTGTCATTTTTGTCATTTTTGTCATTTTTGTCATTTTTGTCATTTTTGTCATTTTTGTCATTTTTGTCATTTTTGTCATTTTTGTCATTTTTGTCATTTTTGTCATTTTTGTCATTTTTGTCATTTTTGTCATTTTTGTCATTTTTGTCATTTTTGTCATTTTTGTCATTTTTGTCATTTTTGTCATTTTTGTCATTTTTGTCATTTTTGTCATTTTTGTCATTTTTGTCATTTTTGTCATTTTTGTCATTTTTGTCATTTTTGTCATTTTTGTCATTTTTGTCATTTTTGTCATTTTTGTCATTTTTGTCATTTTTGTCATTTTTGTCATTTTTGTCATTTTTGTCATTTTTGTCATTTTTGTCATTTTTGTCATTTTTGTCATTTTTGTCATTTTTGTCATTTTTGTCATTTTTGTCATTTTTGTCATTTTTGTCATTTTTGTCATTTTTGTCATTTTTGTCATTTTTGTCATTTTTGTCATTTTTGTCATTTTTGTCATTTTTGTCATTTTTGTCATTTTTGTCATTTTTGTCATTTTTGTCATTTTTGTCATTTTTGTCATTTTTGTCATTTTTGTCATTTTTGTCATTTTTGTCATTTTTGTCATTTTTGTCATTTTTGTCATTTTTGTCATTTTTGTCATTTTTGTCATTTTTGTCATTTTTGTCATTTTTGTCATTTTTGTCATTTTTGTCATTTTTGTCATTTTTGTCATTTTTGTCATTTTTGTCATTTTTGTCATTTTTGTCATTTTTGTCATTTTTGTCATTTTTGTCATTTTTGTCATTTTTGTCATTTTTGTCATTTTTGTCATTTTTGTCATTTTTGTCATTTTTGTCATTTTTGTCATTTTTGTCATTTTTGTCATTTTTGTCATTTTTGTCATTTTTGTCATTTTTGTCATTTTTGTCATTTTTGTCATTTTTGTCATTTTTGTCATTTTTGTCATTTTTGTCATTTTTGTCATTTTTGTCATTTTTGTCATTTTTGTCATTTTTGTCATTTTTGTCATTTTTGTCATTTTTGTCATTTTTGTCATTTTTGTCATTTTTGTCATTTTTGTCATTTTTGTCATTTTTGTCATTTTTGTCATTTTTGTCATTTTTGTCATTTTTGTCATTTTTGTCATTTTTGTCATTTTTGTCATTTTTGTCATTTTTGTCATTTTTGTCATTTTTGTCATTTTTGTCATTTTTGTCATTTTTGTCATTTTTGTCATTTTTGTCATTTTTGTCATTTTTGTCATTTTTGTCATTTTTGTCATTTTTGTCATTTTTGTCATTTTTGTCATTTTTGTCATTTTTGTCATTTTTGTCATTTTTGTCATTTTTGTCATTTTTGTCATTTTTGTCATTTTTGTCATTTTTGTCATTTTTGTCATTTTTGTCATTTTTGTCATTTTTGTCATTTTTGTCATTTTTGTCATTTTTGTCATTTTTGTCATTTTTGTCATTTTTGTCATTTTTGTCATTTTTGTCATTTTTGTCATTTTTGTCATTTTTGTCATTTTTGTCATTTTTGTCATTTTTGTCATTTTTGTCATTTTTGTCATTTTTGTCATTTTTGTCATTTTTGTCATTTTTGTCATTTTTGTCATTTTTGTCATTTTTGTCATTTTTGTCATTTTTGTCATTTTTGTCATTTTTGTCATTTTTGTCATTTTTGTCATTTTTGTCATTTTTGTCATTTTTGTCATTTTTGTCATTTTTGTCATTTTTGTCATTTTTGTCATTTTTGTCATTTTTGTCATTTTTGTCATTTTTGTCATTTTTGTCATTTTTGTCATTTTTGTCATTTTTGTCATTTTTGTCATTTTTGTCATTTTTGTCATTTTTGTCATTTTTGTCATTTTTGTCATTTTTGTCATTTTTGTCATTTTTGTCATTTTTGTCATTTTTGTCATTTTTGTCATTTTTGTCATTTTTGTCATTTTTGTCATTTTTGTCATTTTTGTCATTTTTGTCATTTTTGTCATTTTTGTCATTTTTGTCATTTTTGTCATTTTTGTCATTTTTGTCATTTTTGTCATTTTTGTCATTTTTGTCATTTTTGTCATTTTTGTCATTTTTGTCATTTTTGTCATTTTTGTCATTTTTGTCATTTTTGTCATTTTTGTCATTTTTGTCATTTTTGTCATTTTTGTCATTTTTGTCATTTTTGTCATTTTTGTCATTTTTGTCATTTTTGTCATTTTTGTCATTTTTGTCATTTTTGTCATTTTTGTCATTTTTGTCATTTTTGTCATTTTTGTCATTTTTGTCATTTTTGTCATTTTTGTCATTTTTGTCATTTTTGTCATTTTTGTCATTTTTGTCATTTTTGTCATTTTTGTCATTTTTGTCATTTTTGTCATTTTTGTCATTTTTGTCATTTTTGTCATTTTTGTCATTTTTGTCATTTTTGTCATTTTTGTCATTTTTGTCATTTTTGTCATTTTTGTCATTTTTGTCATTTTTGTCATTTTTGTCATTTTTGTCATTTTTGTCATTTTTGTCATTTTTGTCATTTTTGTCATTTTTGTCATTTTTGTCATTTTTGTCATTTTTGTCATTTTTGTCATTTTTGTCATTTTTGTCATTTTTGTCATTTTTGTCATTTTTGTCATTTTTGTCATTTTTGTCATTTTTGTCATTTTTGTCATTTTTGTCATTTTTGTCATTTTTGTCATTTTTGTCATTTTTGTCATTTTTGTCATTTTTGTCATTTTTGTCATTTTTGTCATTTTTGTCATTTTTGTCATTTTTGTCATTTTTGTCATTTTTGTCATTTTTGTCATTTTTGTCATTTTTGTCATTTTTGTCATTTTTGTCATTTTTGTCATTTTTGTCATTTTTGTCATTTTTGTCATTTTTGTCATTTTTGTCATTTTTGTCATTTTTGTCATTTTTGTCATTTTTGTCATTTTTGTCATTTTTGTCATTTTTGTCATTTTTGTCATTTTTGTCATTTTTGTCATTTTTGTCATTTTTGTCATTTTTGTCATTTTTGTCATTTTTGTCATTTTTGTCATTTTTGTCATTTTTGTCATTTTTGTCATTTTTGTCATTTTTGTCATTTTTGTCATTTTTGTCATTTTTGTCATTTTTGTCATTTTTGTCATTTTTGTCATTTTTGTCATTTTTGTCATTTTTGTCATTTTTGTCATTTTTGTCATTTTTGTCATTTTTGTCATTTTTGTCATTTTTGTCATTTTTGTCATTTTTGTCATTTTTGTCATTTTTGTCATTTTTGTCATTTTTGTCATTTTTGTCATTTTTGTCATTTTTGTCATTTTTGTCATTTTTGTCATTTTTGTCATTTTTGTCATTTTTGTCATTTTTGTCATTTTTGTCATTTTTGTCATTTTTGTCATTTTTGTCATTTTTGTCATTTTTGTCATTTTTGTCATTTTTGTCATTTTTGTCATTTTTGTCATTTTTGTCATTTTTGTCATTTTTGTCATTTTTGTCATTTTTGTCATTTTTGTCATTTTTGTCATTTTTGTCATTTTTGTCATTTTTGTCATTTTTGTCATTTTTGTCATTTTTGTCATTTTTGTCATTTTTGTCATTTTTGTCATTTTTGTCATTTTTGTCATTTTTGTCATTTTTGTCATTTTTGTCATTTTTGTCATTTTTGTCATTTTTGTCATTTTTGTCATTTTTGTCATTTTTGTCATTTTTGTCATTTTTGTCATTTTTGTCATTTTTGTCATTTTTGTCATTTTTGTCATTTTTGTCATTTTTGTCATTTTTGTCATTTTTGTCATTTTTGTCATTTTTGTCATTTTTGTCATTTTTGTCATTTTTGTCATTTTTGTCATTTTTGTCATTTTTGTCATTTTTGTCATTTTTGTCATTTTTGTCATTTTTGTCATTTTTGTCATTTTTGTCATTTTTGTCATTTTTGTCATTTTTGTCATTTTTGTCATTTTTGTCATTTTTGTCATTTTTGTCATTTTTGTCATTTTTGTCATTTTTGTCATTTTTGTCATTTTTGTCATTTTTGTCATTTTTGTCATTTTTGTCATTTTTGTCATTTTTGTCATTTTTGTCATTTTTGTCATTTTTGTCATTTTTGTCATTTTTGTCATTTTTGTCATTTTTGTCATTTTTGTCATTTTTGTCATTTTTGTCATTTTTGTCATTTTTGTCATTTTTGTCATTTTTGTCATTTTTGTCATTTTTGTCATTTTTGTCATTTTTGTCATTTTTGTCATTTTTGTCATTTTTGTCATTTTTGTCATTTTTGTCATTTTTGTCATTTTTGTCATTTTTGTCATTTTTGTCATTTTTGTCATTTTTGTCATTTTTGTCATTTTTGTCATTTTTGTCATTTTTGTCATTTTTGTCATTTTTGTCATTTTTGTCATTTTTGTCAATTCCTTTGAACTATTGCAATAAGTAACACATTAACCTTATGCTTTGAATCGCTAGAAAGGGTCGGTGGTAAAAAAAAAGTTTGTAATAAAGGTTTAAATGGTTTCCATATTTAAAGGAATCTATCACTTTTCCCTTAGCTTTGTTAACAAAAGTATAGTTTTAAAACTGATTTCTTTGTTTGGATTTATTTGTAGAAAGCATTTATTTGTTTCATAGATGATTTATTTCCATTGATCCGGTAATGAAGAAGAGCGACACTGAATTAGATCTTTATCCCTAAACGTACCTGTGCATAGATCGTCGGCTCACTTCTTTTGATATCGGACTGCCTTGGCCGGCCCAGGGTGGCACTCACGTACATCTGCTTCTGGCCCATCTGATGGCCCCCGGACAAGCTCGTCAAATCCGCGTACGTCAGGTCGTGCTGTTCCAAGCCAAGCCAAGCCAAAGATTGGAACCCCACCGAGATTGGAAGGAAAACAAACAACCCCGGTCGTTAGAATGCAAAGCCAATCGCTTTGGCTGTCTGTTGACTTTGGGCCAACAACACAGTCAAGCTTTACCCCAGAAGAGAGAGCCAAACTTCCACACCGGAAGTACTCACCTTGTGCCCGTCGGATCCGTATCCCCCGATGATCGGCGTCGGAATTATGCCGCTGTGTACCGGGATGTAGTTTTGATTATCGCCAGCGGGCGCCAGTGCCGATGGGAATACGTTCTGTTGCATGCAGCTTCCGTCTCGAAGCGTCGCGTAAAATGTCCTCGTATCCGGATACCCGACCGTGGCAGCCGTTCCTCCACCCCCAACACCCAGTCCTCCATGTTGCTGTTCGGCCAGGGCAGCCGTCGCGTACAGCCGTGGATGGCCACCGGCACCGGAACTGCTCAGCCACTCGAACGCTTTCTCATCTTCTTCCAACAGGTGGGGTAATTTCCCTGCGGAATTTAGAGAGACTGAAACTTATGGCGATTCAGGGTTGGATGAGTGATGGTGAAGATTGTTTGGAGCATTTTGAAAGAAAAATTAATAAAATCGACCCGGTTGACAATATAACAAACAAAAATTTACAAACAAAAATTTACAAACATATTTAAAATTGAAGATGGTGTAGGTAGTCTCAAAAAACCAGATAACGGCACCTCTGGCGAGCATTCGGTCGTTTATGTTACCTATCTCTGATCATTTAAGGGAGGAAACATAATTTAAAAACATTTTTAGGATAATGCGTATCTAAAAAAAATGTTTTCCGGCCATAGGCAAGTTCCCCCTACCCCTTTGGCTCTGCGGGGCTTATTTGCATTTCCAATATTAACGTCAAATTTTTCTTAATTTTCAAATTCAGATTCGAATTTCTTAAGCTGAATTCTAATGCAGATTTCGAATGTAACAAGGGTTCAAAATGGCGATTCAGAGTTAAAAACTGAGAATCGGATTTGTTATTCGATATTCACAAAATGTTATTTTCCCGAATGATGTATCTGATTCAGATTCACATGACAGATTGAAAGATTTCGGTCAAATTGAAACCAAATTTTTAAAACATCAAAATTTAATTTATCCATGGTAGAGGACTCTGAATCAAATTTTACTTCTTGGCTCATACTTTAAATTGTGATCTGGAATATAGAGTTATGGTAGAACCCGACCAACGATGAACCAATCAGCGATCACCTGTAGATCACCTGACGTGGAGACATGCCAGCCATCAGCAGCGCACCTGCGAGACTGCAAGCTCAGCAGTTAATCACCATAAAAGACCTTGCCGTCCACAAGCGCTCTCTCTTGGATCTCGACCTTCATAGTGAAAACATTGTAGTGCTTATTGTTAAGTAAAAGTGTGTTATGGACAAATATAGCTTTCCAAAAACAGCAAACCAGGACTCTATCTTGTAATTATAGATTCAGAAATGGTATTGAAACTCGGAAACGTAGTCAAGATTCAAATTCAGTTTTTAGAATTCTTATTCAGAATTATTATTCAAAATTCATTCATTCATCAAAATTTAAAAAAAACTGCAAAATTCATTCAGATTCAGCTCGTGAATGAGTTTTACAATCAAGATAAATATAACTGTTTCGTTGAGGAGTTAGCACATTGCGGACCAACTGATATTTCTCGTTTTTTCGCATGTAATGATGTGTTTGTTTATGCAAACACGGGTTCGAAACAAGTAAACAACAGTGCAACAAGTTCGAAACAAGTAAAATAAGTTTTGTTCAGATTTTTTTTTAAATACTTTTACATTTGAATAAAAAAATCAAATTAGGAAAAATATTTGGGAAATGACCAAACATAAGAACTTAAAAGCGTATTTTCACGAAATAAGCTTCTATGAACTTTAGTATATCACTTAGGCTCCAAGGGCTTCACAGGTTCGAAAAGTATGAATTCAATTTGGAATGAAATGAAAAACTTGATTTCAAGTTTTCTTACTGAAAATCATGAATCCTAAACCAAATGCAGAATCTTAAATATGAAATCAGAGAGATTGGGTTTAGAAAATATGGAATCAGAATCTCCGAAATGAGATCAATCTCATTTAATATTTAATATTCAGAATTGAATTTTCATCAACAAAGGAGAACATTTTGAAAAACAGTAACAGAATAACTTAACTTAATGATCCCGCGCCGATCCTCCGGTGCATAGGGCCGTGGTAAAAGACCTCCACTGTTGACGATCCGGAGCCAGCGTCTTCACCTGGTCCCAGTCAAGATTCTCGTCAACAGTTCGGATTTCAGCGGCTAGGCTTCGCCGCCACGAATTTCTGGGTCTGCCTCTTCTTCGATGACCTTCTGGATTCCAATCTAGCGCCTCTCTGCAAATCTCGTTTTCATCTCTTCGCAGCGTGTGCCCAATCCATCTCCACTTACGTTCCCGAATCTCGATTTCTAGCGCCTTTTGATGACACCGGCGATGTAGTTCCTCATTCGAGATCCAGTTGCCAGGCCACCAAGCGCGGATGATATTCCGCAGGCAGCGGTTTACAAATACTTGCAGTTTTCGCGTCGTTACCGCATATGTGCACCAAGTTTCGCACCCGTACAGCAATACGGATTTGACGTTTGAGTTGAAGATTCGGATTTTTGTTCGTAGAGAGATCTGGCGTGACCGCCAGATGTTTCGGAGACTCGCAAACGCAAATCGGGCCTTTCTGATCCGGGTTTCGATGTCTTTTCTGGTACCACCGTCAGGCGTTATCTGGCTACCAAGATACTGGAAGCACTCCACTTTCTCAACTTGTTGCCCAGCTACCATGAAACTGGAGGGATTTCCTGTGTTGATCTCCATCGACTTGGTCTTTCCGACATTGACTTTGAGACCTGCTGCCTTGGAACTTTCGGTGAGGTCGTCGAGTTTGCTCTGCATGTCTTGTTGTGTTTGGGCGAGCAAAACAATATCGTCTGCCAGGTCAAGGTCGTTCAGTTGCTCCATTGTTAAAGGATTCCACGGCAATCCTCGGTTCGGTGCACAGTCAATCGATCCAGTCAGAATCTCATCCATTACGATGAGGAAAAGTAGCGGTGATAAGATACATCCTTGTCTCACTCCAGCAGTTACCGGGATTGGTTCGGACAAGACACCATCGTGCAAAACCTTGCACGAAAATGCCTCGTATTGTGCTTCGATGAGATGGACTAGTTTCTCTGGGACCCCTCGTCGCCTTAGAGCCGCCCAGATGTTTTCATGGTAAAGTCGGTCGAATGCTTTTTCGAAATCAACGAACACCAGCAGAAGAGAGTCCTGGAATTCGTTGATTTGTTCCAGTATGATTCGTAGCGTTGTGATGTGGTCCACACATGATCGTCGAGATCGGAATCCAGCTTGTTGCCGTCGGAGTGTAGCGTCTATTTTCTCCTGGAACCTGTTCAGAATCACTTTGCAGAGTACTTTGAGGGTTGTACAGACCAACGTTATGCCTCGCCAGTTACCGCACTCTGTCAGGTCTCCTTTCTTCGGGACCTTTACGAGGATACCCTGCATCCAGTCGGCCGGGAATGTTGCAGTATCCAAGATGTCAGCGAAAAGACGGTGCAACATTTGTGCTGATAGGGCAGGGTCGGCTTTCAGCATTTCAGCAGGGATGCAATCGATCCCAGGTGCTTTGTTGGATTTCATGTTTTTGATTGCCGCTTCTATTTCAGCCAGCGAAGGCGCTTCCGAGTTGACGCCATTTATGCGACTTACTGTTGGCGCTTCGAGCTGCAGATTCTGTTGGCCATCGCTATTCGTGACTCGGAAGAGTTGTTCGAAGTGCTCAGTCCATCGTTTGAGCTGATCTGTTCGATCGGTCAATAACTGACCTGCTCGGTCGTTTAGCGGCATTCTTGCATTAGTCCTTGCACCACTGAGGCGGCGAGAAATGTCATAAAGTAATCGGATATCTCCATTGGCGGCGGCTCTTTCTCCCTCTTCGGCTAGGGAGTTTGTCCAGGCTCTCTTGTCTCGTCTACAAGCTCGTTTAACTGCCTTTTCCAGCTCCGCATATCGTAAGCGGGCGGCTGCTTTGGCTGACCCGGTACATGCCTGCTCAATTCCGACTTTCGCCTTTCTCCGATCATCGACCATCCTCCAAGTTTCATCCGACATCCATTCACTTCTTCTTCCACAAACTTTACCGAGAGTACCATGGCTCGTCGTGATAAAGGCATTCTTGATTCCACACCACTGTTCTTCGACTGTTCCGTCTATCGGCAGCTCCGAGGCTCGGGATTCTAGCTGTTCAACGTATGCCCTTTTCACCTCTGGATTCTCCAACCGGCGGACGTCGTATCGACACCCGACTTTCTCCTCGCGCCGTTGGACACGTGCAACTCTCAGTCGTATCTCGCCAAGGACGAGGTGATGGTCAGATGCAATGTCTGCGCTTCGCTTGTTGCGGACATCAAGAAGGCTCCTTCTCCATTTTCGGCTGATGCAGATGTGGTCAATTTGATTTTCTGTTCGGCCATCTCGGGATACCCAAGTGACCTTATGTGCTGGTCGATGGGGGAAGAGCGATCCACCGATCACCATGTTGTTGTTGCCACAAAATTCTACAAACAGCTCTCCGTTTTCGCTCATCTGTCCTAGGCCATGGCGCCCCATGATGCGCTCAAGGTCCTGATTGTCGGAGCCAATTTTTGCGTTGAAGTCGCCCAAATGGATTTGAATGTCACCCTTCGGAATTCTCTCAACCACGCTGTTCAGTTGACTGTAAAACTGCTCTTTCTCCTGCAAGTCGGCAACGTCAGTTGGCGCATAACACTGGACCATTGTAAGGTTTCTAACCCGTGTTCTAAATCTGGCTACGATTATTCTTTCGTTTATAGGTTCCCATCTTATGAGGGCCGCGTAGGCCTGCGGGCTTAACAGGAAACCAACTCCTCGTTCCCGAGTAGCATGTTCTCCTCGTATGCCAGAGTAAAGCAGGACTTGCCCGGATTGTGTCTTGTGTTCTCCAGTATTAGGCCAACGGACTTCGCTCAGTCCCAGAATTTCAAGCTTGAGGCGGCTAGCCTCTCTAGCAAGTTGTTCCAGTTTGCCTTGTTGGGCAAGGGTTAAAACATTCCAAGTTCCAATTCGTGTCCGTGTTTTCATGCTAAAAGTCGTCGCCAAAGTTCCAGGTCGGTCATTTCTTTCGGATTCCGTAACAATTTCAAATCGGGAGCAGTAGGTTGTTAGCCTAAAGTCCCTATCCCGCGATGGGGCTGCCATCTTGGACTTAGCTGGCGGGAGCCGCATTTCATAAATTCAGCCGCTTGCTGCAAGACAGACGCTGTTTGAGCCGCCCCTGACCTGGAGAACAGACGCTCGGTTGTTGTTGCACGCCGCCCCTGACCTGGGGAACAGACGCGTGCGGCCACCTTCTCAGTCTGCATGCGACCAAAGCATCCACCGGGGTTGGGTACCCGATCTCCGCTTAGGTTACTCGCATCCCAGCCGGCACCGCGGGGAGGTAGAGATAGGAGTTGTGAATAAGAGGTGATATGACCTTCAATTTGAACTCGATAAGACAATTGTGGTAATCCGCACTGAAGGAGAACTCCAAGGGCTTCTTTCTGATTACGACGCTACGATATCACACTTATCCAGGTCTAGCTTGCGGAGACTGATGTGTGGTTCAATTTCACTTTGTTTAACCTTTCGAAAATGAAGGATTAGCCAGGGAAGAGAACACTTTCCAATGAATCACGATCGGTAAACAGAAAATTTTCACCCACGATTTTTCGCTGTACGTTGTGTGTACATCTATAATTTTCCACAATGCTCCGAAAAACGTCACTTTTCACCACCAACACTGATTATCATCGATGGAGTTGTTTTTGAGGGAACTATACACATGGCCCAACTCTCGCTCTCAGTTGGCTCTGACTTTTACCTTGACGTTTCTGAACTGACTAACAAACAGAAAACGGAATCAAAAAACGTCCAAATGCAAATTGTTTCCGTCTTAGGAAGAAAAAAAATCCTAACGATGTAAAATAAACTCGGACGAAAGGGCTTGCAACAATCGAACCGGACAAAAGTCGACCACCACGAGACGACGACACCAAATAACCGACCACCACGACCGAACAACCACGATAGACTAACAGAATACTGAACGTGGAATAAATTTTCGAGGTTTAGGCATCAGTTCTGAGTTCAAATTATTACTCTTGAATAACCACACTCAATCCCTAAAATTTTATAAGTATTTTGAAATATATAGTGCAGAATAGAATACCTTCCTTGCTTTTTCTGAACCCTCATACAGGGGATTTAAACTCCCAAACTTCCTCGGCAATGATTTAGTGTTATTTTGATATGCCATTCTGAATGAGTATGGGTCATTTTAAACCAAGCAACCCCAATTATTAAAAATTTTGCAATATTCACTAAAAACAGTATAACTCTTAAAAATAACTCTAAAAAACTGTGAAGCTATATATGACGTAAGACTCATGTTTTGAAGATTAATTAATCGTTAATCGAATGAAATTGTTTAACTTTGTGTGTAGTGTTACCAAACTTTATTTTGTTTATTTCAAATGCCTCACTTTTTTTTTAATTAATGGCACTCATATGTTAAGCGTTAGATCATTAAATCAGGACATGTCCTAGATCAGTTTTTCTATTATATTTAAAAAAAAATCTTAATAAGGGATCTAACGGTTTTATTCAAAAGAAAACTTTTTGTATTTGTCCAAAAAAAAAAGGAAGTAATAAGTTAATTCTGTTACACCACAAAGACAACCGTTTCAACCATTGATGAAAATTTATCAAATATAATTATAAGAGAGAGATAGGGTTCGCGAATCAAATCAGACTTATTTTCTTCTTTTGTAAACTCGATTAAAATTCAAGACTTCAGTTTGAAACTTTGTATTTGAAGATTTAATATATTTCCAGTTGAATTACTTGAATATAAAGTAAAAATTCTTTGACCAACAAAAATTTACCATTGCTGGTTTAATTCATAATTAAAATCCTGAGAACATTTTTTTAAAATTAAAATCTATAATTTTATTAAACCAAAATTTTAAAAAATGAATTCAAATTTTAGATAGATACATATTTGTTATTTCTTCTGGTGTGTTTCTAAATAGATTCGGATTGAACAATTAATTTTAATTTTGAATCCAGGATCAAAATTTTTTTACTACGATCTCAAGTAATTTTAACCCTTTATGAAATTCTTATTCTGATATTTTAATCTCGATAAAAAAAAAACTTATTTTCGAGCTGAATCTGCATTTTAATTTTAATTTAAATTCGAATTTAAATTCGGAATATGAATCCTGTCTTCAAACTTGAGTTTGAAATTTAAATTCCAAATTTGAAAACTATGTAATAAGAATTCTTATTGATATGAACCCAAAAGCTAAATTTGCATCAGAACCCTCAATCAGTTTTTTTTTATTTGAAATCGGTATTTTTGGCTTTGAATATGAATTCGTTATTCACTTATTAATTCAGAATTCGACTTGTGAATCTAAGTGGAAAATGCGAGCTATGAATCTTTTTGTGTTCCGATTCTGCAGAATAAGCGAAAGTAAAACTTTCAAATCAAAATTTTAAAAATGGTTTGCATTTTTAATCTACTGTTTACATCCAGAATTGTGTGTTTAGAGCATGGAATATGCAATAAGTTAAAGATAGAAAAGCCATACCCAGATTTAAATCATTTTGTGCGAATGATGATCCACACTGAAATTCAGGAATGTTTGAGTTTTCCAGATTTTTCCCCGATAGTATCTGAGCCGTGCGAGTCCGGGCTTTTTTCCTAAATATTCGCCAATATCCAAATAATTCGATTGAAATTTTCAAGAAAAGCAATTGAAATATTATTTTTTTTTCTTTCGAAATACATCAGTCAATCATATTTCAAACTCCCAAAATCTGAAGTTTTATTTTTCCGTTAATTCTAAAATCTCAAAATTTTCAAATTTTAATTGGCATTTCAACCATAAGAAAGCAAATAGGGGAGAGTGAGGTATCGTGGGCCATGGGGAAACGTGGGCCACTTTTAATATCTCAGATGTGTGCTGAGATAAAAATCTCGAACCAACTGTCATCGTCGTCGCTTTGCGTGAGCATATAATTCTATATGTTGTTGACTTAAATACGCATCATTTGCTTCTTTTATTTATCAAGCTAAAAAAAGTAAGAAAAATTTACTTTCATAATTAAAAATACACCCGCTAATTGCATCGATGGGGAACCTAAAGTTCATAACAAAAATATGCTCATACGCTTATGATCTTAGTTTTGTCATGTTCTTTCACGAGGAAAAGAAATTTTTGATGAAACATCAATAAGTCACACAAACGCAACCAATTTGAAAATCATAGCTTGTGGGGAATCGGGGGCCATACATCTTTAACCACCTATATTTCTAAGTTTTTCTACACATTCTGAACTTAAAATACGTTTTCCCTATCTGTAAAGTTTTCTTATGCCAAATGAAAAGTTATGAAAAATATTTTGTCCATCTATATAAGGAATTTTGCCAAAACATTCGCGAGCCAGGTTTTGGAATCTATTCGATCATACACAGCTCTCTTTTTTATTTCATCATCTGAAATTGCTTTAAATAAAGGAAATGAATTATGAAATCACAGTTTTCAGTCAACTCATAAACTTTGCATACCATACCACTTTTTACTTTCATTTTATCTTCTATAATAAAGAAGTTATGGAACAACGAAAAAAAGTGGCCCATGATTCCCCACTCTCCCATACAAAATTGACAACTTACCCAAAGTTTTTGCCTTTGCTTTTGGGCTTCCTCAAGCCATATTTTAAATAACTGAAATTTAATAAAATGAAATTGCAACTTTTGCAAATATTTGTTAGTTCTAATGTTATTAAAATTCGATATTCGGGATCCACTTTCTTTTAATAAGCGAGATTTTTTTTGTAAAATTGTTAAAGAATTGTGGACCTGGGATAAGATTTCGGGGTTTTGGCTTCAGTTCTGAGCCGTTAATTTTCTATGAAACTTCGATGATAATTCGCAGAATCTGCTGGAAATTTTCCTTTTTGAAAACATGCTATTGTAGAAGGATTCTTGCTCTTCAACATGGGTGCGAAAAAAGTTGCATTTTCGAATAATTTTTCTTTAAAACAGACCATCGAAGTTCGAAAAAAGGGGAATTTCACCACTGAAATGGGCAAAACTTTTAAGTTAGCTTAAAGTCTTCCATGAAAATGTTCAAGTCAGTGCAATTTAAGCTCCTCATTACAATAAAGTGTTGAAAACCTAATTTTTTATACAAAACCATAATCTTTTATCGGCATTTTAGTAAACTGGGTTAGCAATCAAGAATTGATGTTAATTGTTCTACATAAGAATTGTATATGGTAAACCGGTTGGATTGAAATCAAGCCAATCAGCTGAACACTGAATATCTACCATTTGGACCTTTTTGAAGCAGACATTTTCTTCATTTTTGCACGTTTTAGCTTCAAGGCGACATTGCATTCATTAATAAATTAAAAAAAAAACATAATGCAATCTTCAAAGGACCAAAAAACTTCAGTGTGTGTGTGAAATAGAGGCCTTACAACAAAATCAAAATGAAATTGGAGTTCGATTTCCTTCTAAAACGTATTTTTCTTTAAAATTCCTACCATTTTCACATAAATTTTCCATCCAATCATTTTTGTGACGTCACAAAAAAAAATCCAATATGGCTCTCGGCACTACCTTTTGTAAATATTCCTTGTTAACAAGTGACTAAATTTTGAAATACTTTAGGGCATAGGTCGGCAACTTGCGGCTCGCGAGCCGCATGCGGCTCTTTTGATGTTAAGTTGCGGCTCTTTAGTTCACTGCGCTAATATTAAATTTATTTTTGAAAAAAAAATCATAAAGTTGTGCTAGAGCGATATTCGAGTCTTGTGACCTGGCGCACGGATTTTCATAGGTCCAGAAGAGATTGCTTTTCAATGTTTATGAAGCATCAGTTTCAATGTTTTGTTGTCAAAGAACATAATCCTCATCAAATTTCATATTTTAAGCACTCGTAATCACTTTTTTGCCCTCTATGAAAATTGATCAGTTGAAATTATCAAAATCTTTTTAGAATTGTTCAATCTTTTCGAACATTTCAGATTGCCCGGTTTACCCGGGGCTTGCCCAGATTTTCAAAAAAAAAATTGGGAGATGCCTGGTCCAGACCTGTTGCCCAGATACTGAAGAAAAAGTCCCATTTTTTCAGGATTATTCAGAATTCGAACGAAATTCCAAATTTTCATCTTGTTTTAGCGAAATAAATTCAAGTGCATTTTTATTAAATTGTGAGAAAAGATTCAAACGGCGCTGATTTGCTTTAATAAAACTTCTTTCAAGTGTTTATTTTTCGGCGTTGATTATGCCTTTAAAAAAATGTAGATATTAGAAGGATTTGCCCGGATATTACCCGGTTTTGATTTCAAAATGTAGAATTCCAATGCCCAGATTTGCCTGGCATGGACACGTGCAGAAAAATTCTGGGAAGCCTACTCAATAAATAACGGGTTAAAAATGTAAAGAGATATATGAAATTCAATTATAAAATTCCGAAAATAAGAATTTAGAATTACAAATTAAAGTTTGACAGTTTTTCAAACTTGAATCAGCAATAAGAGTGAATGAGAATTTCAATTTCGAAAATCTGTTTGAAAACTTAATATCAAAATTGACCTTTTCACTCCGAAGCTTCTATAATTAAATTGTATGTATTGGAAAAAAAATAGTGTAAAATTTCAGGCGGAATGCGTGCAGCCAATCTATACCAAAAGCACACACAATTTGAACGAAGTTTTAGTAATGGACTTTTTTTTTATTCATTTACGATTGAGAGTTGATTGATTTTTATTAATTTTTGTTTTGGAACCTTAAAAGTATCTTTGAACTGATTTTTTTTTTCTAAACGAACTCACACATATAGGATCTCAGTGAAACTTCATGTTTCTTTGAAGAGATCTAAATTCTACTTAAGACTAAGCGTACATCTTTCAAGGATATAATGGCTAGCATTTTACTGATTCTAACACCACTAACCCACAGAAAGAGTACTATGTTTGCCGTGACCAAGACTTGATCTCATGACCTCTGGCTTAGAAGACTTGAACGCTATCCTCTAGGCCACGGTCGGCGGCATTTTGCAAGTTGAAATGTACTTTTTCTATATTATTTGTCACGAACTTTCTATGAAGGCTACAAAATCACATTATTAGAAATTGATACTGGTAAAACCACAGAATTTTTCCCCAGAAATCCAAGCTTTGTTAAGCATTGATGAATGCTTGATGTAGTGAATTTAATTTTTTATTCCATTGGACGCACAATACTGAAGAATCGAATGTGACAAAAAATGAGATTTTTCAATTTTCCAGATGCCTAAAATTCGCTTGATACCATCAATTTTGAAAATACTACCAGTTGTCAGGAGCATAATTTTCAAAGATTAAGATTTTCGACTACATAAATTTAAGTTGTATTTAAACTAATACTTCTAGATTTTGAGGATTCCAACAGCTAGGAGAAAAAAAACTCAAATGGGTTTAAATTTGTTTTCGTAAAACTCATGTTCATAAATCATTCATTTATTTAGATTTTTTTTAAATAATAAATCTTGAATGTGGCTCTTTCAAACTCTAAAATTTTGAAATCTTCCGACTCAAAAGGTTGCCGACCACTGCTTTAGGGGATAAGCATTACAGAATGCTTAATATTGCCATGATTTATTCACATTATATGCAAAATTAGGCAAGAAATTCTAATTTAGTATGGGAGAGTGGGGAATCATGGGCCTATTTTTTTCGATGTACCGTCACTTCTTTATTATAAAAGATAAAATAAAAATAAAAAATGGTTTGGTTTTTTACATTTTCAAGGTAACATAAGGTATTTTTTATAATTTTTAAAAAGTTATTTTCCCCTAATTCTGACCGTTTGAAGAAAAGCAATATTTTTTGGATTTTGAAAAATGGTGGGGAATCGTAGGCCACCAAATCCAAATTGACCAAATAACATGCTAAATTAATGAGTTTACCCTAAACTGTGATTTCCTTATTCATCCACATGAAACTGTCAAAGCTCGCGAAGAAATATCTGGTTTGGCAAGCCATTTGTACCGATGGCTTGAAAAGCAGCATTTTCATAGCTTCCGGGACTGTCAACCAAGAAATTTACGTGAAAGAGTGTTTGAATAAACGTCTGCTGCCTTTCCTGAAGAAAAACGGTTGTTCCGAACTGATTTGGCCGGATTTGGCATCTTGCCATTACGGTTAAAAGGCCATGGAGTGGTACGCCACCAATAACTTGCAGGTGGTTCCCAAGGACAAGAACCCTCCCAACTAGCCAGAGCTCCGCTCAATTGAGAAATACTGGGCTATTATCAAGCAGAACCTAAAGAAGACCAAAAAAACTGCTACGGACGAGCAGCAGCTCAAGGCAAACTGGCTTTCTGCGGCGAAGAAGGTGGACCAGGTGGCTGTACAAAATCTGATGGCAGGGGTTAAGCGTAAGGCCCGGCAATTCGGATTTGGAAAAGCGAAAGCCTAACAGAATATTTTCCTGAATTTTATACTAATTAAACTTGAAAAAGAAATTGAATTTGATTTTTTAAATAAACGATTTCACCGATTTACACGCGTTTTCCCTTGACCAAATTTTGACCGTATCAACCTTTGCTCCCAAAAAACCTTACTCAATTTTCAAAATATGATTGAAAATTTAAAAATTTGAGTGTAGAGTAGAATACCTCACCTCCACTTCCTGGATCCGCATGGGGAAGGGGGCCCATGCTCTATGCGGATTTAGTATATTGATGTTTTATCTGCTCACAAATTGCCCAAAAAGTTTATACAAACAAAGTTAAGAATGGCTTTTACTGCAGAAACTTTTTTGAAAATGGTAGTTTTTGTAAATTTACATATTGAAGTTTATTGTTTTTAAAAAAATATATGAGGATGTTGCTGCATGGACTGATTTTTCAATCTATGTTTTTAAATTCAAATAGCAACATGGAACAAGAAGTTTAGATGATAAACATTTTATTTAAATGTATCCAAATAAATAAAAATGCAAATATAATTTTTAAGTAAAATTTTTTTTTAAATAAAAATATTTGAAAAAAATAATTTAAAAAAAATCATGACTCATCCTTTGATGAATGTCTTATGAGGTGAGGAAAGTTTTCAGGTACTTAAATAGCACACCCCCTACCTTGTGGAATGATGTCCGGATTCTTCTCGATGCTATCGATGCTTCCGTTGCACTGCTGCTCCCGGCTCATCAGCTCTCCATCCGTTGGCAGTGATTGACTGATGCCGGAAGCGTCGTTGGTGGACATGTTGCTACAATCTCGATCCCGGCCGGCCGAGCCCCTCAGCCTGGTTATGCACACGATGATCGAAGCGATGGAGATGATAGCGGCCACCACTCCTAGCAGGGTTCCGATAAATGGTTTGATTTGATGCAGCGTCGGTGCGTAAACCAGGGAAAGATCTAAGCAGGAAGATGAAGGGGAAGCAGAAGAGATGAATGAAACAACACTCTGAAGTGACGCTTGGAAGGCCAAAATGTTGGCAACACTTTGATGAAAGCCGATGCTCTTGCAATTCCCGGGGAGAAAAGCGCCCGTCGTCGTCGTCATCATCGTCCGGATCCGGATCCTGGGCAAAGTTCAGCGAAAGCAATTAAAAGTTGCCATTATTAGTCGGTATTCGATTATTTCCGGAAGCGAGCTTTCGACGATATTCCTCCAGGCGAACACGAGTTTGGCGGAAGTCGGAAGGAATTGCCAAAACTTTACGATATACCATCGACCAGCCAGCCAGCCAGAGAGTTAGGCGATTTCGCTAAGCTTCAGTGCGCTAATTTCGAATAACTTAATTGCAAAACGGATTCCGAGAATGGTGCTGGCACCATCGAAAGACGACGATGATGGGCTTTGATCTCGAAAATTGTCTCCTAAAATTAACAACAACAAACGCAAACGAACTAAACTTACCGGTTTGCTTTTCCGGGTTCTTGAGAGTGAAGGCCTGAAGGTAGGTCGGATCGCTGGCGCCCTTGGAGTTTCGTGCCGATAGGAAAATGTTGTAACCGACGCCCGGTTCTAGCCCTTTCAGGTCGAAAAGGGGAGCTCTGTTTGGGAATAATTACACAAGTTATTAACCTTTAAATTTTTAACTTAAAACACAGAAAAACAACCTTGTTTTGATGGAGCCGATCAGTTGCCGATTGCCGATGACGTACATTTCGGCCAGGAATTCTTGCTGCAAACCGCCATCGAAACCCTCCAGACACTCGATCTGGAGCATGTCGAAGGTCTGGTTTAGGATGGTGCAGTTTGATAGGGCATCCGGTTTACCTAGGGATATTTACAATTTTGGGATTAAGAATTTTTTTTAAAAGAAGAAATCATAAATTTCATATAGTAGTTGGATGACAGTTACCTGCTGGTATGAGATTGAAAACGCAAGGCTCCGTTTGAGCCCCGATTTCGTTCGTGCCCCAGCACAGGAGAGTTCCATAGTCCTGAAAAACAAGAAAGTAAGAAAAATGAAGATTTCTCCAGTACATAAATTAAGTTGCAACACGTAAATTAATTGATCAGGTTCAGCCTGAATTATCCTACTATTCGTAGCAAACAATATTTCAAGGTATATTCATGAAAAAAGCATTTGATCCTAGAAGGAATTTTAATTCATATTAAAAAAATACTTCAAAACGCTTATTCACATTTCTTTTGGAAAGTAAGATAAACTAAGGCCATTTATTTTTATTTCTAGCAATTTTTGGAAGGATTTCCAACGTAAAATTGCACCACAGTAAAACAGCTGTAGTCGATATACAACCCATCCCAAGCACCTCTCAACTGGAGAACCAATTTTATTATTATTTAAAACTAATTTGCATACCATCAGAAAGGCTTTTTCATTTTTTATAACTGAGAAAGTTACCGTAGAAATTTGGAAGTTGTCATAAGAAAATAAATTGATTTTAAAATTATTTTAGATTTAAAACATAACTCTATCAAAGCACCAGTAATGTCATTTAAAATATTCCGAAATGATGTTAAATAAACCTCTACTAGGCAAGATAAGAGATGTAGAATTATCACTGCTGAAGAACGCTCGATAAACGATGATATTGGTTTCTTTTTTGAGCGTTGTAACGTCAAGAAAATTCTTCTGTTTTTTAAAACATGATACAATATGTGACAAATTGTCGAAAATTGGAGGTCTCTTCAAAATTTTTGAGAGGAATTCAATGCAATTTTTAGAATAAAAATCAAATCAGGAAGGTGTGAGGATGCGCTGTTTCGTCACGAAAATTAATTTGCTTTCTTCAAAAATGTTCATGATTTTTTATTCAAACATTTTTATAGTATTTCTTTATTACAAGTGATAAATGACCATGTGCTTCAGTTCCTGTGTAAAATCCTGAATAAAGATCAATTTCTTCTAACATCAATTTTAATATAAAAAAAACCCACTTATTGTTTATATTACTTTTTGGCGTTGGGCAACCAAAATAAGTGTCCATGAAATAAATGCAATGTGATGAATAAAATCTTTGAACATGATATATTTTAAAGATAAACATTTTTTACCAAACAAATTCATAAGTCATTCGTACAATTTTTTTTTCAAGTATTTAATTTTTTATAAAATTATGAAAAAAACTGTTCTTAATTGAAAATTTTCACCTCAAAGAATTTACTAGATAATCTAGAAAATACGACTTTAAAATGAATTCTTAAACTCAATTAATCGAAATAATTTACGGAATATCTGGAACTAAAGGAATACCGTGGAATATTCTGGAACTACAAACGAAAAATAAAAACTCAAAATTAATAGGTTATTTTTTGTAGAAATACTAAAAATTAGTATGTAAACAGTCTTTGGCTCAGAATAATCCTGAATCTAGAGCTTTTAACGTATGTACATAGTTTTGTCAATGAAGGAAAAAAAATCAATCGAA
This sequence comes from Uranotaenia lowii, assembly GCF_029784155.1. Lineage (NCBI taxonomy): Eukaryota > Metazoa > Arthropoda > Insecta > Diptera > Culicidae > Uranotaenia > Uranotaenia lowii. Next base: position 333,241,849 of record NC_073693.1, read on the forward strand.
ATATGTATTAACGCAAGGTTCCATGATAAATTTGGGTTAAATCATACTACGGGAAGGGGTCGTTCAAAAAAATTTTTAATTTGTTCAGAATTTTATCGATTTTGATCGGTATGAACAAAAACAAAGAATTTCTCATCAATAATTTTGGTCTTCATCAACTGATTTTTGTATTCGGGTTTTTTAAAGCTTGAATTTTGACAATATTTCATCTGAAAACGCATTTCATTTAGAGTGATAAAACAGTTATTAAGCTTTAAAAGGGGTTTTGTTAAATGTAGATAACCGTTTTTTTTGTTTGTTAATTCAGAAGCTTATTTTCGAAACCTATTTTTTTATCTTAACCCTTATCAAAATGGGGCTTGTGGTTGAAAAATTTGTCATGATTAAAGATTTTTAAAAAACTTAAGAAAATCAGTCGAATGAAACTTAAGAAAATGGTGTAAAACTGGGTTTAAATGTGCCTTTCGAGCAAAATTTCTTATAATTCCATACAAATCTCAAAGTCACTGCGCAATCTGGGCTTGTGATATAGCTCAGTTGGCAAGTCTGTTGTCTCCTGAGCCGATGTCCACGAGTTCGAGCCCAAGAGCAAACATCGAACACAGTTGTACCGGATAAGTTTTTCAATAACGATCCGCCAACTGTAACGTTGATAAAGTCGCGAATGCCATAAAGATGGTAAAACGACTATAATCGAAACAAAAAGAAAAAAAAAATCTGCGCAATCTCTGTCGACGGTCCGAATTTGAAATGAAATTGATGTTTGAAGTATTGCAAACCTTATCTGTTCTCATGAGAGTGTCCATCCCGGTAATTAAAAAACTCGGGTATTCCTGTTTCCCGGGAATTCCTGAAACATATTATTTTTTGTACGATTTGATTTTTAAATTATTTCAAATTTCAGTAAGTTTTATCCAAATCTATAAATAAATAGATTCGGATCATAATGTCATAGATAAAAAAGTTTTTTGACAATGCGTCGATCTCTTTAGTGAACATTTTGCAGTTTCGTAGAGCAGGTTGTATTTATTCGAATTTTTATCTTCATTTTTTTTCCATCAAACTACGATTGTTTGTAACATACAGACCCCGTTCGATTTTTGCAACACGCCTGTACATTTTGTGTTGCCAAAATCGAATGTTGCCAAAATCGAACGGTTTTTTTCTAAACTTTTTTTTTTAATAATTTTTTTAAAATAACTATTATTATTATCAAAAACGTTATTTATTATTATTTTTAGTAAATTTTCGATCATTTGTAGTCATTTTTTATTTTTCTCAGCATGTTTTTGATGCATTTTGCACTTTTCTTAATTTGTTATAATGTTTGTTTCAATTTGTCATATTTGCTGTTTTTGTCATTCTTCATGATTTTTTTTTGTTTTTTTTTTCATTTTCAGTCTTTTGTTTGAATTTGTTTTTTAACTTTTTGAATTTTTCATCTTTTTGTCATTTTTGAGTACTTTATAAATTTAAAAAAAAAATTTGTTTTTATTGTTGCATTTTATCACCATTTCCGAAATAAGAACGTATTTATAAAATTTGTCTAAATTATATTGGTCTTATTATAACGAAAACTAAAAGGTAATGTTGTTTCTAAAAACCGTTCGATTTTGGCACATGTGCCAAAATCGGATGTTCCCAAAATCGAATGTTGCCAAAAACGAACGGGGTCTGTATATGCAGAAACGCGCAGTAAACCTGTTGGAACTGGAATCACTGCCAAAACACCGCGACAGCCGAGACACCTAACGACAACGACGAGGACCAGCGAGCTATGACATCGACACCGTGAAAGTATGACATCGACGGAGATCTTTCCAATACGATCTGTTCAATTTTGCAAGCTCATCGAGTAGACAGCGTAAAATAGATTTGGTGAAGTGAAATTAATTTATACTAACATTTCCATTTTATTTAGATCTGCTTTGCGATTAATGGTAACAAAAGTTACATATAAACCAAATACGTAATCACATGAAAGAATTCAGTGAATTACAATCAGGTACAATTTCATAGTAGGATTCCTAACCTATCCATGTGCACTTATATACTTATCCCACATTACAGAAGCCATCCTTAATTATCAAAGTTGTAGCGTAGGTTCGGAATAATTATACGCAAACACTGAATATTGTACGTAAAATCTAATATTCTTTGTTAACAATCATTAATAAATATTTGCTTATGCAGTTGTAGCACTTGCTCACAAAATCAGCGTTTTTCCCTACCCGCGCCTGCAACAAACTACAAAATATTCAATCGACGATGCTTCGAACACCGCCAAATCGCACTCGTCAGGAATCACAGGAGCATTGGTGTGTGGCGTGTGATAAACCTAACTCCGCCAGCGATCTCGTCCAGTGCGATACCTGTAACGATTGGTGGCACCAAACGTGTGCCGGAGTCACAGGATCGGTCGAACACCGCCCATGGAACTGCAGAAAGTGCCTTCCAATAGTTCCAGCAGGCAGTATCCGTTCTCTCGGCTCAAGTGTACGAAGCAATCGCATCCAACTCCAGTTGCAGCAGCTTGAAGAGGAGCGCGCTCTGGAGCAACAGGCCCGCGAACTGAAACTGCAGGCTAAACTCGAATCCATTCAGGCTGATAAAAACTACAAAAAATTCGAGCTTCTTCAAGCCGAATGCGATGCTATAGACGAAGAACGCAGTGTATGCAGTAAAATAAGTCAATCAGAAAAACACCAAATGATTGAAAAATGGGTTGAGAATGCAGCGAGTCCCGAAAAAAACGATGAATTTAGCAACACGCTTCCCAAACAAGTTGAAACGTCAAAACAATCGACGAACAAAAAATCAGTCCAGAAACCAGTCGTCGATCAAAATTCATTGACTGTGGGAAACTTTCCTCAATGGAAATCTGCTGTGACAGGAAAAAGCGCATCAATAATCCAGGATCCGAAATCGTTAGAACAGGCTTTACCAGCGATTTCCAAGAAGCCATTCGAATCATTACCAGTCTTCCAGAACCAGGTAAAAACGATTGTTTCGTCCACTGCTTTTTCTTCGGTTGCCTCGTATTCAAGAGGCACACACACAGTACCAACGAAAACACCACTGGCCATCGTGAATGAAACAAATTCATTGCACTCCCCGATTCCTTCATCGCGTGTGATTAAATCGTATCCAGCTAGAGGTACAATGTCCTACACCGTTCTACAACAACATCAACAACACGAGCCGCATCAACAACAAATGTTCCAACGTCAACAGATACAGCAGTTTTATCCAGAGGTAACGGAACCAACAAACGTAGCAGTGCCTCATGTGCCCCCCCCAAGTCATCAAAATCCAGGTGAGCCCGTTTCATTATTTCCCTCTGATGAACAAGCATCAGGACTCAGGACCCCATGAAAGTAGTGCCCTCGAACCCCTTTTAAAACAGCTCGGTTTGGGCCCTAACGAACAAGTCATATTTACCAATCCATTGACCTCATATCAACCTACCCCCTCACAACTAGCCGCTCGACAGCTTATGGCTCGTGACCTTCCCATATTTGATGGTAATGCATCCGACTGGCCCATATTCATAAGTAGTTTTACTAACTCTACTCTCGCTTGCGGATATAGTTCTACAGACAATCTTATCCGCTTACAAAGATGTCTGAAAGGTGGGGCGTTGGAAGCTGTGCGAAGTAGCTTGTTACTTCCAGAGTGTGTACCTGACGTGATAGAGACGCTCCGTATTCTTTATGGTCGTCCCGAAATTTTATTAAAATCCTTGTTGGAAAAAATCCGTTCGATTCCAGCCCTCAAACCGGAAAAATTAGAAACTTTGATTGATTATGGTTTAGCCGTCAAAGGTTTGTGTGCCCATATGGAAGCAGCGAATCAACAGAACCACCTTTCAAACCCATCTTTACTTATGGAACTAATTGATCGGCTACCGGCACATTTGAAATTAGAGTGGGCGAACTTTAGTGCTGATATTGTCGACGTTAATTTGCGAAACTTCAGTACCTTTATGACTGGTTTAGTAAGATCGGCTAGTCGCGTTACTTTGTACAATGGTGAAAAATCGCACACTAAGAACGTTAGTATACACACTCATTCTGAATCAAACATTCCGGTTGAGTATACTCCTGTGGGTAGAGTTTGTCCTGCTTGCAGCAAAAATCATCGATTATCTGATTGTGAAAGATTCAAATCACTCGATATTGATGAGCGTTGGAAATTTATTGAAACTGAAGGAGTATGTCGAAATTGCTTATATAAACACGGGAAAAGATCCTGCCGCAGCAACAACCGTTGTGGAATCAATGGATGTACCTACCGACATCACTCTCTGCTCCATTCCGTCCGTTCAGCCACAACCACTCCGCCTTGTTCCTGCAATCGGTCTGCCAATGTTAGCACTCAAAATTCAAAAATAAATAGAACGCCGGCTTCGGGTGAAAATCATACCCACTACGACATCGATAGGTGCTTCCTTTTTCGAATTCTCCCCGTTACTGTTCATGCTAATGGAAAATCATTGACAACCTTTGCCTTCATAGACGAAGGCTCGTCTCTTACCCTAGTAGAAGAGACTCTTGTAAACGAGCTTGGCGTCAAAGGCACATCCCAAGTACTGTGTATGCGCTGGACCGGGAACGTGACACGTACAGAGCTTAACTCCAAAGTGGTCGATTTGACAATATCAGGACCAAACTCTCTCAAAATGAATTTAAAGGATACCCGCACTGTAAAGGATCTTTCGTTACCCCGACAATCCCTCAACTACAAAAGTTTAGCAGCACGATATCGACATCTTCAAGGCCTACCTGTTGCTAGCTACCACAACGCTGTTCCTCAAATACTGATAGGCGTAAACAATCTTCATATGACCGTTCCGTTACGCATTAAGGAAGGTCTCAGGGAGGATCCCACTGCAGCAAAAACTAGATTAGGTTGGTGTATCTACGGTGGCATGGCGTGTGAGAAGTTGAATGATCAATCTGCTGAAACACTCGTCTCTTTCATAAACTGTCACGCGTGTGACTGCTCGAGCGATAAAAATCTTCACGACTTGGTTAAGAACTTTTTTGCGAAAGAAGATGTGGGGGTTTCTCCGCCAGTTGCATTAGAGTCTAAGGAAGACAGCAGGGCTCGTCTACTGTTGGAACAAACAACTACTAGAATCTGTGACAGGTTTCAAACAGGATTATTATGGCGGTTCGATAACTTTGAGCTCCCCGACAGCTACCCGATGGCCGCCAAAAGAGAAGAGTGTCTTCAACGAAAACTGAATAAATCTCCAGAGCTACGGATTAATCTTCAAAAGCAACTAGATGAATATCAAATTAAAGGATACGCCCATCGAGCTACGAAAGCGGAACTCGAGGACACAGATCCACGTCGAGTATGGTATCTGCCCCTGGGGGTTGCCATTAACCCTAGAAAACCAGAAAAGATCCGAATGATATGGGATGCCTCAGCCACGGTGGATGGAATTTCACTTAATGCAATGCTTTTGAAGGGCCCTGATGAACTTCCTCCGTTACCTTGGATACTATTCCGCTTTAGGCAATTCCCAGTAGCTGTTTCGGCGGATATCTCAGAAATGTTTCATCAGGTGAGAATCCTTCCAGAGGATAAACAAGCGCAACGCTTCTTATGGCGAAAAGATCCTAACCAAACACCGGAAATCTTTGTAATGGATGTGGCAACCTTTGGTTCCACTTGTTCTCCGGCATCCGCACAGTACATTAAAAACAAAAATGCACTTGAATTTAAAGAAAACTATCCACGGGCTGTAGAGGGAATAGTCAAGGGTCATTATGTTGACGATTATGCTGACAGCTTCGAAACGCCGGAAGAGGCAGCTAAGGTCTCTCAAGATATTCGAATGATACACTCGAATGGTGGATTTGATATCCGGGGTTGGGTTTCAAACAGCACACAAGTTCTCAACGATTTGGGAACAACTTCAATTCATCAATCAAAGAATTTGGATCTTGATAACAGTAAACTTGATCGTGTCCTTGGAATGCATTGGACCTCTGTGAGCGATTCGTTGAGTTTCTCTACAACACTTCCCGTTGAATTTCAAGAAATAATTTCATTGAGGGAAAAACCAACAAAACGTCAAGTTCTAAGATGCTTAATGAGCTTTTTTGATCCTTTGGGACTTCTGGCAGCCTTCATACTCCACGGAAAGGTACTTCTCCAAGATATTTGGCGATCCGGGATAAAATGGGATGAAAAAATAGACGATCGATGCTTCGACAAGTGGCAACAATGGACTGATCAAATTCCACTTATTTCAAATCTTCGTATACCCCGATGCTACTTCGAAGGAGTTACCCGAACGCACTACAAGCAGCTAGAGTTACATTTTTTTCGTTGACGCTAGTGAAGACGCGTATGCCGCAGCTGGCTATTTCCGTGTTCCCGACTCCTCGGGTGGATTTTCCTGTTCGCTAGTGATGGCCAAAACAAAGGTTGCCCCCTTAAAGCACTGGTCAATACCTCGCCTGGAACTTCAAGGAGCTGTCTTAGGTACCCGGATTAGAACCTTTATCGAGGACGGACACACCGTAACCGTGCAACGTGTTGTCTTCTGGACTGATTCCAGCACTGTCCTTGCCTGGATCCGGTCCGACCATCGTCGATACACGCAATTTGTGGCCTGTCGAGTCGGAGAAATTCTCTCTTCCACGGACGTATCCGATTGGCGTTGGGTACCATCGAAATTGAACATCGCCGATCAAGCAACCAAATATAGTGAGAAACCATAGCTTCATCAAAACGACGAATGGTTCAAAGGACCTCATTTCTTACGAGACGAAGAGATCAACTGGCCCCAACCGAGGAAGTTGCCGGCAACAACTGAGGAATTAAAAATTTCATTCTGCACGCACCTAAATATTTCTGTTCCTCAGCCAATTCTTGTATTCACTAATTTCTCAAAATGGGAAAGACTATTACGCACGATGTCATATGTATACCATTTCATAAACCTCAAACTCAATATAAGTAATCCTCATATACAGGAAGAACTTAAAGCGGCTGAAAATGCAATACTGCGCCTGGCACAATGGCAAGTTTATCCCGTAGAATATGAGCTTTTAAAGCGAAAACTGGAGAACGAGAACGTGATCCTTGATAAAAATAGTGAGATTTATCAATTGAACCCGTATTTGGACGAGCATGGAGTTATGAGAGTTGACGGTCGCATCGGTGCAGCGACGAACGTTTCGAATGCAGCTAAATTTCCTGTTATCTTGCCGAGATCGCATTATGTTACCGAATTAATCATACTCTACTATCATCGTAAGTACCTGCACGGTAATTCCGAAACGGTTGTAAACGAGTTGAGGCAATCGTTCTACATTTCACAGATTAGATCAATAGTAAAAAAAATCGCTCAACGTTGTCAACATTGTAAAATTTACAAAAAGAGACCAGAAATTCCTAGAATGGCTCCGTTACCGGAAGCACGATTGGCTTCATATACACGTCCATTTAGCTACGTTGGACTTGATTTATTCGGACCACTCTTGGTCAAAGTAGGAAGAAGCTCAGCGAAACGATGGTGTGCCTTGTTCACTTGTATGACGATAAGAGCTGTGCACATCGAAATCGTGTATAGTCTTAGCACGGAATCGTGCATAATGGCGATACGTAGGTTTATCGGACGTCGAGGATCACCTATCGAAATCCACTCTGATAACGGAACGAATTTTCGAGGGGCCGATAACATTTTACAACAGCAGTTACAAAGGATTCACTCTGACATGGCTTCAACGTTCACCAACATCTCGACGAAGTGGATTTTCATTCCCCCCAGGACTCCACACATGGGTGGATGCTGGGAACGGATGGTCCGCTCAGTCAAAACAGCGATGGAGGCTAGCACAATTGCCGGAAGGAAACTGGATGACGAAGGTTTGAGCACACTAGTGGTGGATGCCGAGGGTATCGTTAACACTCGACCGCTCACTTACCTGCCACTAGATACGGACCAGAGTGAAGCTCTCACGCCGAACCACTTCTTATTGGGTAGTTCTAACGGAGTAAAACAAGCGAGCGTAGAGCCAACGGATCCGAAAATCGCACTCAGGAACACATGGAACGGGATTCAATTTCAACTCGACATTTTCTGGAAACGCTGGGTACGCGAATACTTACCAGTTATTACACGGCGTACTAAATGGTTTCAAGAAGTAAAACCGCTTGAATCCGGAAACTTAGTCGTTATTGTCGACGAAGGGCGAAGAAATGGTTGGGTTCGAGGTGTGGTAATTGAGGTCATTAATGGAAAAGATGGGCGGGGTCGTAAGGCTATCATACAAACCAATAAAGGGCTTACTCGACAGTCGGTTGCCAACCTGGCTGTGCTAGATGTCGATAATGGAATCCACGGGCCTAATGTGTCGTCGGCCATGGTTACGGGGGGGAGCATGTTGGAACTGGAATCACTGCCAAAACACCGCGACAGCCGAGACACCTAACGACAACGACGAGGACCAGCGAGCTATGACATCGACACCGTGAAAGTATGACATCGACGGAGATCTTTCCAATACGATCTGTTCAATTTTGCAAGCTCATCGAGTAGACAGCGTAAAATAGATTTGGTGAAGTGAAATTAATTTATACTAACATTTCCATTTTATTTAGATCTGCTTTGCGATTAATGGTAACAAAAGTTACATATAAACCAAATACGTAATCACATGAAAGAATTCAGTGAATTACAATCAGGTACAATTTCATAGTAGGATTCCTAACCTATCCATGTGCACTTATATACTTATCCCACATAACAGAAGCCATCCTTAATTATCAAAGTTGTAGCGTAGGTTCGGAATAATTATACGCAAACACTGAATATTGTACGTAAAATCTAATATTCTTTGTTAACAATCATTAATAAATATTTGCTTATGCAGTTGTAGCACTTGCTCACAAAATCAGCGTTTTTCCCTACCCGCGCCTGCAACAAAACCTGAAACGTACTTTCTCAAAAGTAACAATTTTCATGGCTCATAAAATATCTTTATGAACTCTTATTCAAGAACTCTTGAATATTTTTTTTCATTCAAACGACATGTTAAATGAAGAAAGAATAAAACATTGTTAAAGCTAAAAAGTTGATTTTTCCATGGATTATTCATGCTTTTGATTAAATCTTTCTGTATTGGATATACTTTGATCAAAGATAATGCACGTTTAGCACGTTAAGTCTTTGCAAAACGCTTCATTGAATAAGTCCAGATACGGATATGTGTGTAGGAAAGATAAAGTGAAAATGGATAGTAATAATAAAACATAACATGACACTTTCAATAAGATAAGCATCCAAAAAAATTGAAATCTTCACTTTGATATGCGTATCATCGAGTAGTGCACAATATCCGTGAATAAAATCTAAATGGAACATATTATTTTTTTCAGAATGTCTTACAACAAATTTTTCTCAACTTGTTATTATTCTGAATTGTACAACATCAGTTTTATGTCCAATAAACTGCTTGAATGGTTTCTGCATTTTTACAATTCAATTTATGTGATATTTTGTTTGTTTTTTTTTTTATCATAGTTGATTATATAAAAGAGTAAAACAATTCAGGTTAAAAAATTTATTAAGAAAACATTTGAGATTGCATGCTGCAAGGCTTCAATCAGCTGTATTTAATTCAAAGTACCTTTATACATTTTACATTTTACAAAATAAAAATAAATAAATAAAATAAAACGTTTTACATGTTTTCCGATGTTTTCCTGGATTCCGGGAATTCCCGGGAAACTAGCCATCAGATTTTCCGAATCCCGGGGAAAGAAAATGGCCGGGAAATGGACATTCTACTTTTTATGGGCCGTTTTGGATTCAATGCACATAATTTTTTGGGAGTTAATGAATCTATTTCCAAAACTATCACCAAATCACATTGTTTTTTAAAGTTTTTTACCTGTTTTAGTTAATAATATATCATTTTTAAAATTATAGTATAATTTATTTCTTGTACCTAGCATAGCATAGCATAGCATAGCATAGCATTGGGTGACTACACACATCTTGAATTGGCTGATACACAAGGTACAACTAACAATCAAACCTAACACTTGATGCCAAAATGAGTACCTGGGTTCAATACTCATTTCAAGTGTTATTATTGAGAATCAATGTGGTACCATAATGCACACCGTGACAAGTCAATGCAATCATATAGGGCTAATCTGAACAGCGAAATGAACTTTTCAGGTGCAAGAGAACTCATGCGACCCTACATACAAGAATGCTGTTTCAGATAGGTAGAGGGAGGGTTATTTGCGTTTAAAGGTAATCCTACTTGGCAGGTAGGATTGATGGGTGAAAATTATTTAAATGTAATTAAAAATGGAAAGAGCTCACCAAATTGTTGTTGTTACACAGCATTGACACTCCTCTCTGGAATCGTTAACCTGGTTCCTACATCTTGCTAAGCTGAAACAGTCCAGACCAATGTCCACCCGATTTCGTCATCCACGGTGAAACAGCGTCTTAGTTGGTAGGCAAATCATCTGTTTCGGAAAGCAGCTCATCGGGGAATGTTTAATTTGTTCTTCAAACGATGGTATTTTAAAAATTTCAAAAAACAAAACTCGCACAAACTTATAAAAAATTGATAAATTTTCGGAGCTTCTGTCAACCACGTCTCTTCAGTTTCACCGACTACTTAGATCAGTATAATTTATTTCTTGTACCTGTCAATAAAATTTCGTGACATCACAACGGTTTGCAAAACCGTGATTCAAAAAAAAAAAAATGGCACGTTTTGACGTTATGAAACTAAATCGTTCAAATCGTATCAAAATTTCAAAAAAACCAAACAAAACGATCTTTTGGTTGTAGCAAACCGATTTTTTTCTGAAATTTTCATAAAGTTTGGTCCTATAGAAGAGCAAAAAAGTACGGTTTGGTGAAAAAAATCAGAAAATTGGAAAAAGTGGAGCGTAATGTGCTCAATAAAATGTAAAATTAACGAACAATTTACCAAAAAATTGTTTTGGAAACGCTGAACCATAAACTTCAAAACAGTTCGATGCCATATTCGTACAATTATACATTGCGTCCAATTCCAACCTAAAGATTTCGTAGAACATCAGAAAGAAGCATCTCCTACACAGAAACCTATATTTTCGCCATTTCTTAGTAAAAATTGACCTCACTGAATGCCTGCTTCAAAATAGCACAGTATTTTTCAAAGAGTCTTGGTTCCGGTGCGTTTGGATAGTTAATATTCTTGGATACAAAAGACATTTTTTTGGGATCATATCACTTGAATATCATTTGAATAGTGGAACGAATAAAAATGGGTCAAAATGATGCAGATGGCCACCCTAAAGCATAGTTTGGACTTTCAACTGACCAAAGAAAGCAAATCAAATTGCACAGAGCTTTAAATGCAATTTTTATGGTAAAAAATCCAACATTATTATCCTACTATTTTGTATTTATTTGACTTGACTGATCACTCATCACGTTCGTCGCCAAGAGTGGGTGACGTAAGCTACGTCTTAATTTGAAAAGTCAAAACACCAATTTGAAAATATATTTTTTATTCAAAATGATCTTGGATTGTAACCATATTCTTCTCCGTTCTCTAGCTGAAATTTCGGAGCCGAAACGATATTTCCGGATGATGTTTTGGCCTTTCAAAATTGGAAATTTTTCAAGTGGGTTACACTTGGCAACGAACGTATTAAAATTTAAAAACTTGATAACATCAAAGAAGCTATAAAGAAGATTCCAACAGTAATTCGTTTTTTTTTGGCGAATTATGATTTAACCCAAAAGCTTGGTAAAATCACTTTTAATGCTTATTTCACGTATAGAATGCTTTAGAAATTATATTCATGCATAATATCATCATCAATCTAATTATACAATAATCAAAAACGCAAAAAACATTGGATAAGGGCAGCACCGGAAGCGTTTTTTTTTTCGTTCTCCGTCGGTGAAAATATTTTTTTAAAAAGGTTACTGCTTAAAAATAACTATCAAATGGGAACTTTTTTTCTATAACCCAATCGTCTCGTTCATAAAAAGCGATTAAATTTTCCAAGTTGAAGTACTGAAGAATTCAGTGTTCGAAGTTCAAGCCTACTTGTTTGAAAAATATGAGAAAATTTTCACTCCGTGAAAATAATATTCCAAAAGTGAGAAAATATCATAGTTACTGATCGATCAGCAAATCCAGCTGATTATAATCGTGAAAGTGAACATAAATACGTAGTGCACTGTAGATAATGGGAATATTCGTTCCCGGAAAATGTGAGAAGAGGAAAATCGGCTTCAGAAATTACAGTTGCAAGACCCAGTATCACAACAGCATCAGCTTTGCTCCTGCCAACTTAAGACACACGGCTCCAAATTAGTGAGAAAAGTATCCTCTTGATGACAATATATTTGGTGAGATTCAACACTTTTACTGCTGTAGAATTTTACATTGCATTTTCAAAAACCTTTTTGAAGAGTTTAGCAAGGAACTTCGCGCTATATTCCTTCCCTTGGAATTTTTTGCGGTATTTACCACAATGTTGGCCTGGCCATAGTAAACCTTGCAATGCATGTTAAGGGGAGAATGATTATCCCTGTTTCTTATTTTTAACATATTTTTTTGAAAAGAAGAATTGCAGATCGGCGTCTCTTGCATTGTCGACACATGAACCTCTTGTAAGATCGACACATGAACCCTTAGATGAACAAGAAGCGTTTTCATGAGACTAAAAAAAGTGATATTTTGAAAGTTAAAGTTTTCATTAGATGTTTATGAATATGATTCTCATCATATAAAAATCATTGATATCAAATTGTTATTCTAAATGTGACAAAAGTTTCATTCGATGCACTTAAAGCCAAAGAGGTATAAAATCAAAAATGATCGATTGAAAAAAAAAATTAAATAGAAATTAAATGTTTAAAACACAGAATTAATCATCATTGAAAAAAAATCAGATAAGGAATCCAAATGAGCTAAGTACCTTAAAGAAAGGTGAACTCTCGAGTTCTCGAAATTTAGAAAACCATGAAACTAAACTTCAGTAACTGAAGAAACAAAACAACACTTGGAAATCTCAATGGAAAAAGATGGGAGCTTATTCTGAGACTCGAGTAACGTGAATCACGAAATTTAACGCCTTCGTCCTGACTCCAGAAAATGCTTCATAAAATAATTTTGCGTATCGATGAGCTCTGAAAACCAATAACAGCTCATCCGAACGAAATATCCGTGGCTAGAGAGGCTATTGAAGGCAGCAAGACGATATGAAATATCGTAAGTCACGTCATGCGAGTCGCAGAATATGCCCCAGGGTTAAAACATAGAAATTTTCATAGTAAGAAAATCACTCAATGATATTAGAAACTCAACTATAAGATCGATTTAATGATAATTTGAGAATGGCCATTTGGAAAATGATATGTTGCATTCAGGATATTTATTTCAGTGCATGATAAAATTTTGGTTAAATCAGTTTAAAATGTTTAAATACGAATTTAAAGTCTAAGACAAAAAATGGGAAAATATCGATCTTAGTTTACATTATTTTTGTCCAGATTTTGGGTTGAAAATTTTAAGATTTTGATACTCTTAGCTCGCAAAATGCCGGAGATCTCCTTCACTGCTTACTCTAGGGGGCCTCCTTAATATATGTAAGAGAAAAACTATTCTAGAAATTATTTTACGGGGGCTCCTTCAGTTGTTTTATTTCAAGTTTTCATTTTGATTTTCTAGTTATGATGTTTTCTCATAGATTTGTATAAATTGAAGAAGTATGTTAAAACATTTTTTCCCTCGAGGGGCCCCCTGAGCCGGGGTCACAATAAAATTAGGAACACTGTCAAATTTAGAGCATTTACCCGGTAATACTTATTAAAACAAACCAAATTAAATAACATTGTCAAGTATAGACTATGGTAAATTTAAATATCAGAGTGTTTTTTTTTTTGTTTTTAAAAGATTTTAATCTACTTTTTAGGGCCGAAAATAAAAAGAAAAACCTTTAAGTTTCCTCCATTTACCGATCACAGATTATTCACAATATTGTAAACAAATTTAAAAAGTGCTACAATTTTTTCCGACAGCAAAACAAAGTGTTAATAACAATTGTCAAGCTTTGTCCTCCAGCCATCCACTTTACAGCTTCCCATCGGCGGCAATAGTTGACTTGCTGGGTCGGAATTCAGTAACCTTTTCCCAGCATCATGTCTTGGCCTTTGATTTTCCACCCTTTCTGGCATCCGATGAATGCCTTTCAAGAAACAGCGCACGACAAGTGATTGTGTATGTGTGTGGGTGTGTGTTTTTGTATGCGATCATCTCGAATGGGGACACAAAGGAAATTCCTCGAAAGCACCACCCTCACTGCTGACTGTAAACAAGAAATTATGATAATTGAAAACATAATAGCTGTTTGCACTACTCTTTCTTTGGAATTCCTGGCTGGTGGACCTCAGACTGGGAGAAGCTGTCTTTGCTGTAAAAAGGTAGGATAAAGTCACCACCACATCACAGTGGGTCATTTCTAGCTGCAATAGAAGGTATAATTTTCAGATTTATGTTTGTTTTTTTTTTAAGAAAAATAGTTATTTAAAGAATTTTATTGCAAGAATATTGCTTGTCCCAAAATAGGGAAAATATTTTCTTTGTTTTATTTATAAAACCCACCGTATCTTTAAGTAAGGAAAAACCACTTTCAAACTTAACCGTTAAACAGCTCGCTTCTTATTTCCATCTCCGGGTTGAATTTTTTTATGCATATATTAAGAGAAGTTGATCCGGGTCCGAAACCACAGAGAGAGTGCTATTGTTTTTAACCTACCTTTGATAAAATAGAGGGAGGAAAATAAGAACTGAAATACCATGAGGATGCAAGGAGCAGAAAAGGTTATTTCCTTTTTCATGCCTGGCCAAGGTATGTTGAACTGACTGACCCTCAAGAAAAAAAAGAGATTCAGCCAGCAGCTTGAAGCCCAAACGGTGGAAAAATGTCCTATCACTGGCGTTGCATCTGGCGCTTGGTTACACTCAAAGTTTAAGTGGATGTTGCAGAAATTATTACCCCTAAAAACTCCTTTCTTGTAAAAATTGATCCATGAAAAAGACTTAATTATATGGTTGTTATTATTAGCAAACTAACATTCAATGAATACAGCCAGATCCAAAAGGTATGGGTGCATTTCACTGCAGGTGTTGATAAGATGTCATCCCTAAAGTAAAGGTGAAAAATTTCAAGGGGGCCAAACTTTTTCATTTAAACTTTCGTCCTGACATCTTCTGAATAGATGAAGCTAGTCTGAGGAACAATGTTGGGGTTTTTTCGTTTTACCAAGAACAATCTTCGAGATTAAAGCTTTTGGAGCACTCTAGTATAGGGATTCCATTGAATTTTCCGTACCCAGAAAAATCTTGATTCAAATTATGTGGACCTTGAATAGAACATTTGCTAAATTATTTGCAAAAAAAAAATCGTAGAATATAGGATCGAAAACTCGAAAGATGGCAGAAAGTACTTTTTCAAAGATGAAATTTTGATATTTTTGTTGAACGTTTTGTATCATTTTTGTAAAATTTATGGAATATTCTAATGACATTATTGTGAAATTTTTGTAAAATTTTTGAAAAATTTTTATGAAATTTTAACTTTATTTATATGACATTTTTGTGTCTTTTTTGTGACATATTTGTGCCATTTTTGTGAAATTTTTGTGACATTTTTGTAACATTTATGTGACATTTAAGTGACATTTTTGTGTCATTTTTGTGACATTTTTGTGTCATTTGTGTGTCATTTGTCTGTCATTTTTGTGTCATTTTTGTGTCATTTTTGGGTAATTTTTGTGTCATTTTTGTGTCATTTATGTGTCTATTTTGTATAATTTTTGTGTCATTTTTGTCATTTTTGCCATTTTTGCCATTTTTGTGTCTTTTTTGTCATTTTTGTCATTTTTGTCATTTTTGTCATTTTTGTCATTTTTGTCATTTTTGTCATTTTTGTCATTTTTGTCATTTTTGTCATTTTTGTCATTTTTGTCATTTTTGTCATTTTTGTCATTTTTGTCATTTTTGTCATTTTTGTCATTTTTGTCATTTTTGTCATTTTTGTCATTTTTGTCATTTTTGTCATTTTTGTCATTTTTGTCATTTTTGTCATTTTTGTCATTTTTGTCATTTTTGTCATTTTTGTCATTTTTGTCATTTTTGTCATTTTTGTCATTTTTGTCATTTTTGTCATTTTTGTCATTTTTGTCATTTTTGTCATTTTTGTCATTTTTGTCATTTTTGTCATTTTTGTCATTTTTGTCACTTTTGTCATTTTTGTCATTTTTGTCATTTTTGTCATTTTTGTCATTTTTGTCATTTTTGTCATTTTTGTCATTTTTGTCATTTTTGTCATTTTTGTCATTTTTGTCATTTTTGTCATTTTTGTCATTTTTGTCATTTTTGTCATTTTTGTCAATTTTGTCATTTTTGTCATTTTTGTCATTTTTGTCATTTTTGTCATTTTTGTCATTTTTGTCATTTTTGTCATTTTTGTCATTTTTGTCATTTTTGTCATTTTTGTCATTTTTGTCATTTTTGTCGTTTTTGTCATTTTTGTCATTTTTGTCATTTTTCTCATTTTTGTCATTTTTGTCATTTTTGTCATTTTTGTCATTTTTGTCATTTTTGTCATTTTTGTCGTTTTTGTCATTTTTGTCATTTTTTGTCATTTTTGTCATTTTTGTCATTTGTGTCATGTTTGTCATTTTTGTCATTTCTGTCATTTTTGTCATTTTTGTCATTTTTGTCATTTTTGTCATTTTTGTCATTTTTGTCATTTTTGTCATTTTTGTCATTTTTGTCATTTTTGTCATTTTTGTCATTTTTGTCATTTTTGTCATTTTTGTCATTTTTGTCATTTTTGTCATTTTTGTCATTTTTGTCATTTTTGTCATTTTTGTCATTTTTGTCATTTTTGTCATTTTCGTCATTTTTGTCATTTTTGTCATTTTTGTCATTTTTGTCATTTTTGTCATTTTTGTCATTTTTGTCATTTTTGTCATTTTTGTCATTTTTGTCATTTTTGTCATTTTTGTCATTTTTGTCATTTTTGTCATTTTTGTCATTTTTGTCATTTTTGTCATTTTTGTCATTTTTGTCATTTTTGTCATTTTTGTCATTTTTGTCATTTTTGTCATTTTTGTCATTTTTGTCATTTTTGTCATTTTTGTCATTTTTGTCATTTTTGTCATTTTTGTCATTTTTGTCATTTTTGTCATTTTTGTCATTTTTGTCATTTTTGTCATTTTTGTCATTTTTGTCATTTTTGTCATTTTTGTCATTTTTGTCATTTTTGTCATTTTTGTCATTTTTGTCATTTTTGTCATTTTTGTCATTTTTGTCATTTTTGTCATTTTTGTCATTTTTGTCATTTTTGTCATTTTTGTCATTTTTGTCATTTTTGTCATTTTTGTCATTTTTGTCACTTTTGTCATTTTTGTCATTTTTGTCATTTTTGTCATTTTTGTCATTTTTGTCATTTTTGTCATTTTTGTCATTTTTGTCATTTTTGTCATTTTTGTCATTTTTGTCATTTTTGTCATTTTTGTCATTTTTGTCATTTTTGTCAATTTTGTCATTTTTGTCATTTTTGTCATTTTTGTCATTTTTGTCATTTTTGTCATTTTTGTCATTTTTGTCATTTTTGTCATTTTTGTCGTTTTTGTCATTTTTGTCATTTTTGTCATTTTTCTCATTTTTGTCATTTTTGTCATTTTTGTCATTTTTGTCATTTTTGTCATTTTTGTCATTTTTGTCATTTTTGTCGTTTTTGTCATTTTTGTCGTTTTTGTCATTTTTGTCGTTTTTGTCATTTTTGTCATTTTTTGTCATTTTTGTCATTTTTGTCATTTTTGTCATTTGTGTCATGTTTGTCATTTTTGTCATTTCTGTCATTTTTGTCATTTTTGTCATTTTTGTCATTTTTGTCATTTTTGTCATTTTTGTCATTTTTGTCATTTTTGTCATTTTTGTCATTTTTGTCATTTTTGTCATTTTTGTCATTTTTGTCATTTTCGTCATTTTTGTCATTTTTGTCATTTTTGTCATTTTTGTCATTTTTGTCATTTTTGTCATTTTTGTCATTTTTGTCATTTTTGTCATTTTTGTCATTTTTGTCATTTTTGTCATTTTTGTCATTTTTGTCATTTTTGTCATTTTTGTCATTTTTGTCATTTTTGTCATTTTTGTCATTTTTGTCATTTTTGTCATTTTTGTCATTTTTGTCATTTTTGTCATTTTTGTCATTTTTGTCATTTTTGTCATTTTTGTCATTTTTGTCATTTTTGTCATTTTTGTCATTTTTGTCATTTTTGTCATTTTTGTCATTTTTGTCATTTTTGTCATTTTTGTCATTTTTGTCATTTTTGTCATTTTTGTCATTTTTGTCATTTTTGTCATTTTTGTCATTTTTGTCATTTTTGTCATTTTTGTCATTTTTGTCATTTTTGTCATTTTTGTCATTTTTGTCATTTTTGTCATTTTTGTCATTTTTGTCATTTTTGTCATTTTTGTCATTTTTGTCATTTTTGTCATTTTTGTCATTTTTGCCATTTTTGCCATTTTTGTCATTTTTGTCATTTTTGTCATTTTTGTCATTTTTGTCATTTTTGTCATTTTTGTCATTTTTGTCATTTTTGTCATTTTTGTCATTTTTGTCATTTTTGTCATTTTTGTCATTTTTGTCATTTTTGTCATTTTTGTCATTTTTGTCATTTTTGTCATTTTTGTCATTTTTGTCATTTTTGTCATTTTTGTCATTTTTGTAATTTTTGTCATTTTTGTCATTTTTGTAATTTTTGTCATTTTTGTCATTTTTGTCATTTTTGTCATTTTTGTCGTTTTTGTCATTTTTGTCATTTTTGTCATTTTTGTCATTTTTATTATTTTTGTCATTTTTTGTCATTTTTTGTCATTTTTTTCATTTTTGTCATTTTTGTCATTTTTGTCATTTTTGTCATTTTTGTCATTTTTGTCATTTTTGTCATTTTTGTCATTTTTGTCATTTTTGTCATTTTTGTCATTTTTGTCATTTCTGTCATTTTTGTCATTTTTGTCATTTTTGTCATTTTTGTCATTTTTGTCATTTTTGTCATTTTTGTCATTTTTGTCATTTTTGTCATTTTTGTCATTTTTGTCATTTTTGTCATTTTTGTCATTTTTGTCATTTTTGTCATTTTTGTCATTTTTGTCATTTTTGTCATTTTTGTCATTTTTGTTATTTTTGTCATTTTTGTCATTTTTGTCATTTTTGTCATTTTTGTCATTTTTGTCATTTTTGTCATTTTTGTCATTTTTGTCATTTTTGTCATTTTTGTCATTTTTGTCATTTTTGTCATTTTTGTCATTTTTGTCATTTTTGTCATTTTTGTCATTTTTGTCATTTTTGTCATTTTTGTCATTTTTGTCATTTTTGTCATTTTTGTCATTTTTGTCATTTTTGTCATTTTTGTCATTTTTGTCATTTTTGTCATTTTTGTCATTTTTGTCATTTTTGTCATTTTTGTCATTTTTGTCATTTTTGTCATTTTTGTCATTTTTGTCATTTTTGTCATTTTTGTCATTTTTGTCATTTTTGTCATTTTTGTCATTTTTGTCATTTTTGTCATTTTTGTAATTTTTGTAATTTTTGTCATTTTTGTCATTTTTGTCATTTTTGTCATTTTTGTCATTTTTGTCATTTTTGTCATTTTTGTCATTTTTGTCATTTTTGTCATTTTTGTCATTTTTGTCATTTTTGTCATTTTTGTCATTTTTGTCATTTTTGTCATTTTTGTCATTTTTGTCATTTTTGTCATTTTTGTCATTTTTGTCATTTTTGTCATTTTTGTCATTTTTGTCATTTTTGTCATTTTTGTCATTTTTGTCATTTTTGTCATTTTTGTCATTTTTGTCATTTTTGTCATTTTTGTCATTTTTGTCATTTTTGTCATTTTTGTCATTTTTGTCATTTTTGTCATTTTTGTCATTTTTGTCATTTTTGTCATTTTTGTCATTTTTGTCATTTTTGTCATTTTTGTCATTTTTGTCATTTTTATCATTTTTGTCATTTTTGTCATTTTTGTCTTTTTTGTCATTTTTGTCATTTTTGTCATTTTTGTAATTTTGTCATTTTCGTCATTTTTGTCATTTTTGTCATTTTTGTCATTTTTGTCATTTTTGTCATTTTTGTCATTTTTGTCATTTTTGTCATTTTTGTCATTTTTGTCATTTTTGTCATTTTTGTCATTTTTGTCATTTTTGTCATTTTTGTCATTTTTGTCATTTTTGTCATTTTTGTCATTTTTGTCATTTTTGTCATTTTTGTCATTTTTGTCATTTTTGTCATTTTTGTCATTTTTGTCATTTTTGTCATTTTTGTCATTTTTGTCATTTTTGTCATTTTTGTCATTTTTGTCATTTTTGTCATTTTTGTCATTTTTGTCATTTTTGTCATTTTTGTCATTTTTGTCATTTTTGTCATTTTTGTCATTTTTGTCATTTTTGTCATTTTTGTCATTTTTGTCATTTTTGTCATTTTTGTCATTTTTGTCATTTTTGTCATTTTTGTAATTTTTGTCATTTTTGTCATTTTTGTCATTTTTGTCATTTTTGTCATTTTTGTCATTTTTGTCATTTTTGTCATTTTTGTCATTTTTGTCATTTTTGTCATTTTTGTCATTTTTGTCATTTTTGTCTTTTATGTCATTTTTGTCATTTTTGTCATTTTTTTCATTTTTGTCATTTTTGTCATTTTTGTCATTTTGATCATTTTTGTCATTTTTGTCATTTTTGTAATTTTTGTCATTTTTGTAATTTTTGTCATTTTTGTCACTTTTGTCATTTTTGTCATTTTTGTCATTTTTGTCATTTTTGTCATTTTTGTCATTTTTGTCATTTATGTCATTTTTGTCATTGTTGTCATTTTTGTCATTTTTGTCATTTTTGTCATTTTTGTCATTTTTGTCATTTTTGTCATTTTTGTCATTTTTGTCATTTTTGTCATTTTTGTCATTTTTGTCATTTTTGTCATTTTTGTCATTTTTGTCATTTTTGTCATTTTTGTCATTTTTGTCATTTTTGTCATTTTTGTCATTTTTGTCATTTTTGTCATTTTTGTCATTTTTGTCATTTTTGTCATTTTTGTCATTTTTGTCATTTTTGTCATTTTTGTCATTTTTGTCATTTTTGTCATTTTTGTCATTTTTGTCATTTTTGTCATTTTTGTCATTTTTGTCATTTTTGTCATTTTTGTCATTTTTGTCATTTTTGTCATTTTTGTCATTTTTGTCATTTTTGTCATTTTTGTCATTTTTGTCATTTTTGTCATTTTTGTCATTTTTGTCATTTTTGTCATTTTTGTCATTTTTGTCATTTTTGTCATTTTTGTCATTTTTGTCATTTTTGTCATTTTTGTCATTTTTGTCATTTTTGTCATTTTTGTCATTTTTGTCATTTTTGTCATTTTTGTCATTTTTGTCATTTTTGTCATTTTTGTCATTTTTGTCATTTTTGTCATTTTTGTCATTTTTGTCATTTTTGTCATTTTTGTCATTTTTGTCATTTTTGTCATTTTTGTCATTTTTGTCATTTTTGTCATTTTTGTCATTTTTGTCATTTTTGTCATTTTTGTCATTTTTGTCATTTTTGTCATTTTTGTCATTTTTGTCATTTTTGTCATTTTTGTCATTTTTGTCATTTTTGTCATTTTTGTCATTTTTGTCATTTTTGTCATTTTTGTCATTTTTGTCATTTTTGTCATTTTTGTCATTTTTGTCATTTTTGTCATTTTTGTCATTTTTGTCATTTTTGTCATTTTTGTCATTTTTGTCATTTTTGTCATTTTTGTCATTTTTGTCATTTTTGTCATTTTTGTCATTTTTGTCATTTTTGTCATTTTTGTCATTTTTGTCATTTTTGTCATTTTTGTCATTTGGGTCATTTTTGTCATTTTTGTCATTTTGGTCATTTTTGTCATTTTTGTCATTTTTGTCATTTTTGTCATTTTTGTCATTTTTGTCATTTTTGGCATTTTTGTCATTTTCGTCATTTTTGTCATTTTTGTCATTTCCGTCATTTTTGTCATTTTTGTCATTTTTGTCATTTTTGTCATTTTTGTCATTTTTGTAATTTTTGTCATTATTGTCATTTTTGTCATTTTTGTCATTTTTGTCATTTTTGTCATTTTTGTCATTTTTGTCATTTTTGTCATTTTTGTCATTTTTGTCATTTTTGTCATTTTTGTCATTTTTGTCATTTTTGTCATTTTTGTCATTTTTGTCATTTTTGTCATTTTTGTCATTTTTGTCATTTTTGTCATTTTTGTCATTTTTGTCATTTTTGTCATTTTTGTCATTTTTGTCATTTTTGTCATTTTTGTCATTTTTGTCATTTTTGTCATTTTTGTCATTTTTGTCATTTTTGTCATTTTTGTCATTTTTGTCATTTTTGTCATTTTTGTCATTTTTGTCATTTTTGTCATTTTTGTCATTTTTGTCATTTTTGTCATTTTTGTCATTTTTGTCATTTTTGTCATTTTTGTCATTTTTGTCATTTTTGTCATTTTTGTCATTTTTGTCATTTTTGTCATTTTTGTCATTTTTGTCATTTTTGTCATTTTTGTCATTTTTGTCATTTTTGTCATTTTTGTCATTTTTTGTCATTTTTTGTCATTTTTGTCATTTTTGTCATTTTTGTCATTTTTGTCATTTTTGTCATTTTTGTCATTTTTGTCATTTTTGTCATTTTTGTCATTTTTGTCATTTTTGTCATTTTTGTCGTTTTTGTCATTTTTGTCATTTTTGTCATTTTTGTAATTTTTGTCATTTTTGTCATTTTTGTCATTTTTGTCATTTTTGTCATTTTTGTCATTTTTGTCATTTTTGTCATTTTTGTCATTTTTGTCATTTTTGTCATTTTTGTCATTTTTGTCATTTTTGTCATTTTTGTCATTTTTGTCATTTTTGTCATTTTTGTCATTTTTGTCATTTTTGTCATTTTTGTCATTTTTGTCATTTTTGTCATTTTTGTCATTTTTGTCATTTTTGTCATTTTTGTCATTTTTGTCATTTTTGTCATTTTTGTCATTTTTGTCATTTTTGTCATTTTTGTCATTTTTGTCATTTTTGTCATTTTTGTCATTTTTGTCATTTTTGTCATTTTTGTCATTTTTGTCATTTTTGTCATTTTTGTCATTTTTGTCATTTTTGTCATTTTTGTCATTTTTGTCATTTTTGTCATTTTTGTCATTTTTGTCATTTTTGTCATTTTTGTCATTTTTGTCATTTTTGTCATTTTTGTCATTTTTGTCATTTTTGTCATTTTTGTCATTTTTGTCATTTTTGTCATTTTTGTCATTTTTGTCATTTTTGTCATTTTTGTCATTTTTGTCATTTTTGTCATTTTTGTCATTTTTGTCATTTTTGTCATTTTTGTCATTTTTGTCATTTTTGTCATTTTTGTCACTTTTGTCATTTTTGTCATTTTTGACATTTTTGTCATTTTTGTCATTTTTGCCATTTTTGCCATTTTTGCCATTTTTGCCATTTTTGTCATTTTTGTCATTTTTGTCATTTTGTCATTTGGGGATTTTTTTTATTATCTGACGGGTTTGCGCCGGGGGTCTTCAGATTTTCCCCAAAATTGAAAATTTGGTTCATTTTTGCGACTTAAAAACACATGAATTTTTTCAGATTTCTAACATTTTTATTTTTTGAGTTAGCTTCGGTTAGATTTTTTTGTAAATAAAAAATAACCATTTTTCAAAGTTACATAACTCTGTTGTTTCTCAACGGAAATTATAAAATAGCACATCAAAATGCATTGAAATTTTATCAGCTTTCCAAATAGAATAGTTGAAAAAAATTAAATAATGACCTTCAATATGAAAAGTTGTAAATAAACTTTAAATGGCGTCTAAAATTACCGTCTGCACTTCCGAATATTTTGCAAAAAATACCATTGTATAGCTCGATTCATCATGCAACTTTCATCTGAAGACACCAAAGTGGGCCATTAACACCTTGAAGAGTTATGAAAGAAATAATGACAATAAATCACTTTTTTTGCATCGAAAACAAACAATGGTGGAACAACAGCACTCACATATGGAGATAGCAAGCACTTCTAACAACATGGAAACAAAAGAACTTACCAAAGCTGGTAAAAAACACTTTTTTTTTCTTCCTTTTCAGACTGCCCCTACTCGCATAACAGTCCCATATGAATTTTCGTCATTTTAGGTCAATATAAGGCTTCAACATAAAAGACTAAAAAAAGAGGTTTGGTTCTAGAAATTTCGAAAAAAAAAATCAATTCGTGGCCGTCCTATATGAAATATACCTGAATAACAGTCCCATATGTGAAATACCACAGATTTGGTTACTTTTCAATGTTTCTTTCGGCGAAATAGTCTTTGGTTTATTGCTTTGAATCATTTAAACATTTTTTTAACTCACTTGATGTCGAATGATGCACACTTGTTTTCGAAGGCAGGTCTGACTTTCTTAGGAATGACTTCCTGAGCGAAAAACTATCGGATGCAATCAAAAATCGTGAAAAGATTCAACTTACAATGTGGAATTCATGATAGTTTTTGCAAAAGTATGTTTCTTTTTCTGACAATTGCATTTAGAAGTTCAAAAATGATCAAATTTAAGTCTTAGAAAGTAGCTTGGTGAGAAAAATATATTTTTTATGGGACTGTTATGCTAGTAGATTCGAAAAAGGTTTCAAATATGGTCGATTAACAGTCCCATAATGAATAAAAATGGTGCTCTCGACCTTACCAATAACCCAATTTCGAAAATTTCAGGTCTAACGATTTATTATGACAACTTAGAAACGATTTTCGTTTATGCTGAAAGTGGTGGTCACAATTTAAAAATATATTCCAAAACAGAAAAAGATGATTGTCTCGCTTGCTTTTTTTTGTATAGGAGACTGTTATGAAAGAAGGGGCGGTAGATTGTTGCAGATTAACTGACTTCATGTTATATCCAAAAAATCTAATAACGTACCGTCAAACGGGGCATCATGCAACAGCGGGGTTCGATGCAACATTTATGTAACACTACATTAAATCAATTTTTTATTTAATGTATTGTAATAAGGTTATCTTTTAATAGTCTCAAAATGATGATGACATAATTTCTCACATGTTAAGCTAGTTTTCTTAAGTTTTTTTTATTTTTATGTGAAATTTGAAAAATCGAGCAATAAATGTACAAATTTTAACATTTTTTACCGAAAAAAACCTTACCCAGTATGACGGATCGGCTTGATAATATTACCTACAAACTTTTTACTGGTTTCCTCATGTTATACCAACATTGTTGGTGTAAAAATATTTTTCGAACAATCACCCAATTTTTTTAAATAAATATTTTTCAAATTCCGTTAGGTGTCTGGGGTTAAATGCAACAAAATGCAAATCAAAGAAATACCTTGTAAATCTCGTTTCCATGTGATGGAATATGAATGTTTTGCATCACGCGTTTGTAAACATTGGAATTTCATTCATCCAAACATTTATTTTAATGATTTCAGCTTTTAGAATTTTTCGTAGTATTATTTAACCCCTAAATGTATGCAGCACCCTTATTTTCAGAAAAAATGTGAAAATTAGTTATTACAGACCCAAAAACTACTGCAATTGGTGTTGTCATGCGTAATGATCTTTTAGGCATCGCTAATATATTAGAAATTATAAATTTTCGTACGTGTTCATAAGATTTTTCATTAAAAACAAAGTTTGTTGCAAGTTACCCCATTTTCTAAGGAGGGTAAAAATCGCATGTTTTTAGAAAATTAAAAAAAAACTGAAGAAACCTATAATTTTTCTAACTACGCCAATTTGATACCCCAGCATCCTTAAAACTTTTGATGCATAAGGGGTAGGATTAATTGTGAACATAAGTTTTTTAGAAGCTATTGAAGTTGAAAATTGTTGCATGTTGCCCCAGTTGACGGTATTCGTTTATACCCAGTTTTGCACCGGTATGACCTAGGCTGGCCATACTGAGCTCTTTGATTATTTCTACAACATTTGTGCCTCTTTCTCATACTTTTTTGATCAATGGGAAAGGATTTTGGTGTCCAGTGCTTAGCTCCCGATATAAAAACTATGTAAAACACGTCTATATTTCATTTTTTTAATCACATTTTTGTGATACCAAATACAGGGACTGAACCTTTTACTATTTACATTGATTATGCTTCACAATGATCTTTGATCGAAAAATTAATAAGTTATATAGTATATGACCAGGTTGTAAAAGCAACATTCCCATTATTAGTTATATCACATACACAATACGATACTCAGAATTTTGGTTAAAATATAAAGTCAGTTTTGCAGCAAACACTCTACAAAGCACGAAAAAGTAGTGTTTTTTACCTGCTTTGGTAAGTTCTTTTGTTTCCATGATGTTAGAAGTGCTTGCTATCTCCATATGTGAGTGCTGTTGTTCAACCATTGTTTGTTTTCGATGCAAAAAAAGTGATTTATTGTCATTATTTCTTTCATAACTCTTCAAGGTGTTAATGGCCCACTTTGGTGTCTTCAGATGAAAGTTGCATCATGAATCGAGCTATACAATGGTAGTTTTTGCAAAATATTTGGTGGTGCAGACAGTACTTTTAGACGCCATTTAAAGTTTATTTACAACTTTTCATATTGAAGGTCATTATTTAATTTTTTTCAACTATTCTATTTGGAAAGCTGATAAAATTTCAATGCATTTTGATGTGCTATTTTATAATTTCCGTTGAGAAACAACAGAGTTATGTAGCTTTGAAAAATGGTTATTTTTTATTTACAAAAAAATCTAACCGAAGCTAACTCAAAAAATAAAAATGTTAGAAATCTGAAAAAATACATGTGTTTTTAAGTCGCAAAAATGAACCAAATTTTCAATTTTGGGTAAAATCTGAAGACCCCCGGCGCAAATTGTCAGATAATAAAAAAAAATCCTTATTTTTGTCATTTTTGTCATTTTTGTCATTTTTGTCATTTTTGTCATTTTTGTCATTTTTGTCATTTTTGTCATTTTTGTCATTTTTGTCATTTTTGTCATTTTTGTCATTTTTGTCATTTTTGTCATTTTTGTCATTTTTGTCATTTTTGTCATTTTTGTCATTTTTGTCATTTTTGTCATTTTTGTCATTTTTGTCATTTTTGTCATTTTTGTCATTTTTGTCATTTTTGTCATTTTTGTCATTTTTGTCATTTTTGTCATTTTTGTCATTTTTGTCATTTTTGTCATTTTTGTCATTTTTGTCATTTTTGTCATTTTTGTCATTTTTGTCATTTTTGTCATTTTTGTCATTTTTGTCATTTTTGTCATTTTTTGTCATTTTTGTCATTTTTTTGTCATTTTTGTCACTAGCAAATCTGTTAAATTTTTTTCAACAAAAGAATTACTGACTTGCTGATTTTGCTCGTTCTAAACTTGAAAAGGAAGTTCAAAAGATTTATCGTCGAAGAAATTTCCCATTCGCCACAAACCGGTCAGGTTTCTCGGGAATCCCTGATCAAATCTAACCGGTTTCCGCTTAATCAGGGGACACTTCCATGATCTCGGAGAAATGGGGCCACACCTTCAGTGCTGTCAAATCAAAACCACAGAGAAATTTCAAGAGCGGTCCGATTTATGGCATCAATTTGAATATTTCACACTCCCCCACAAAATAATGGCCTCTTGGCGTCGGTTGTGAACCAAAGTGAGTGAGATCAGATTACAAACGCCAACGGACTAGGGTGTTTCTTTTCCTAGAACTAGGGAGGAGCTAGATTGTGAGGCTGAAAAAGCGACAGAGGAATGGAATTGTTTGCTTTTCCGTTTTTTTTTTTTGCGGCACCTGATTCTCGGATTACCCCTTTCTTCTACATTCCAACCGCCGTCACACCGGGTCACGTTCCGGTGAAACTTTATCTAGTTTTTTTTGTCCAGAGTTGCTGCTGCTGGTGAGTGTGAAGCTCCTTTTTGAAGTTTTCAAAACCCGCACCAAAAGGAGAAGCAAGAAAATGGACGCACGTCAGGCAAAAAAACGGGGTCCACCTTTTTCCGAGAGCTCATTTTTCTTGAGGGGCTCCTTTCGGTTGACATTTTTCTGGCATCATTTCCGGCGGAAACGAAACGATACGGGGCCAACAGCACCAACCCACACTCTCAGGTGCCATTGCCATGTGATAGTGTGTCTCTTTCCGGGTTTATTTTTTTAGTTTCTAGACTTTAAAACGTTTTTTTTTTTTATACGGGCAGGTGGTTGTCAGCCGGAAGACTTTGTCTTCGCAACAAACCTCCGTGTGTTTCTTCCCTTCATGTCAGTCCCAATGTCATTTCCGCTTTAAACGGGTTAAGTGTTTTCCAGGTGCTAGTTTAAAAATAAGTTGAAATAAGGGAATTCCTGGAAACTTCAGCCTGAAGAGGTAGAGAAGCAACTGTGAAATCAAATAATGTTTAGAATATAATTCAAGTTTATTCCATCGAGCACAATTATTAAAATAATATCTTATACAAGCGTAATAATAAGTACAACCATCTTTCTTCAGTTTTACACAGAAAATTTAAAAAATCTGGAATAATCTGGATTTTTGAAGAATTTTTAATGCTTATCTCTAGACAGTAATGTTGTTTGAATTCTCGAAACAATGTTTAAGAGTTTAAGTAATCTGGTCATTCTGGTCGAAATGTTTCTTGTATTAAAAACTCGAATTTCATGATTGTCCAAAAAATATTTTTTCAACAACAATGTTGGTATATGATAATAAAAGTAACATAAAGTTTGTAGGTAATGTTATTAAGCCAATCCGTTACACTGGGTAAAGTTTTTACGGCATCGAAAAATGTAAAAATTTGTACATCTATGGTTCGATCTTTTAAATTTTCTATGCGAATCGAAAACTTTAAAAAGAAACTATATCATGATCATTCCGTTATCATTAAATAAATAATAGCTTAATTTCATTATATAAACATAAAAATTTAATAAATGTTGTGGTATATAAATGTTGCATCTAACGCTGCTGTTGCATGATTCTCCGTTTAACGGTGAATTTTTTGACATCAGTGACGGATCCAAAAATTTGTTTTTGAAAATTTTAAATTCAAAGGAACTTCGTTGAAGTCCACAATACTAAAGGTATTTTTGATTAAAGGCCAACAAATGTATTATTCATTATCTTATCTAATTTTGTTATTTTCATATTTTACTGAACGGCATTCAAAATAAATTTCTTGCCATAGCCAAAGTTTAAACAAAATTTACATTTGGTTCAAAAAAATGTGATGAAATCAAGGCCGGGCCCGACGACCTTCAATTGTCAAAATTAGTTTTGAAATTTTGTAGGCACTTCAGAAAACTATATTTAATGGAAGATAAATTTAGGTTGAAAGATTGCCTGGTTTTATTCGGGTTTGCCCGGATATTAGCTCAAAATTTGGTAAAATTCGGCCCGGCCCGTTTGCCAAATCATGAAAGGTTTTTTTTTTAAAGCCATAATTTCGATTTAAATCTTTTGATAAGTTTTGATGAAAATTTTGTTTTGAGGTTTTTTTATTCCGGATTTGTCCGGCCCGGTTCTGCGCTGATAAAAAATTGACAACCATTTGATAGATGTCAATACAAATATTTTCATCCAGAACATAAACTACAAATACTTATCAGGTGAACGGAGAGCCTGATAACAATTTTTTTATATCAACAGATGTCTTGAAATTTGGAGTTCAGTTCTCTGCGATTAAGGCAACAGATATGATGCGTTTTTATTTTTTTCCGATTTGAATATTTTTCATCTAACAACTATGAATCATTGATTTTTTAACATTAACGTTTTTTAACATTTTGTGACTAGGTTTTCAGTTGTTTATTATTGATTTATAATTTTTCTAAATATCATGGAAAAGCGAGAGATGTTTTCTACTCCTGCCCATGAGGGTCCAGAAATTGCAAGCGAGGTACTCTTCTCTACACTCCTGATTTCAAATTATCAATAAAATCTTGATGACTGAGAAAGGGTATTCAAGAGATAAAATCTTCACTCAAAACTGTTACCAAAACTTAAAAAACTAATTCCAGGATCATTCCTGTGCAGTTTTTGAAAATTGTCTGATTTCTTGATACAAATATTCCTAAATCATCAATTTTGAATTATATTTAATTCATTTCGTAGGTTCCGGATCTAAATTATCAAAATCAAAACTGTATTTCTGTTTTCTTATTGCGGATTTGGTTTCAATTCAGGTGAAGTTTTAGATTGCAAATTAAACATCAGTTCGAATCGTCATTAAAATAGGATGTGAAAATGTGTTTTGAAACCTTTTTTCCAATTTGGTTTCGCATTTCATTAAAAAAATTATTCATGAATTTCTTAACTCAAATACATTTTATATTTAGATTTAAAAAAATCTGAATATGAATAAACTTAAATGAGAAATTATCGTGAGTTTTTGTTTTATATTCAATTTCGATGTTTTAAAACTTAACTCCTCTGCAGCAATCAAACATAACAAAACTTTAAATTGATGATCCATAATTGCAAAAAAAAACAAATATTTTATTTGAAAATCGAATTTTGAATCCGATTTTGAATTCTGATTATATTTAAATTGAAAAAATGAGTTCAGATTAAAACATAAGAAATCAAAATATTGATTTACATTCAAGATTGAAATTTTTAATTCAAGTTTAGAATTAAGATTTAAAATTAATATTCAAAATTTAGATTTGGATTCAGCTCGTTAAAAAGTCGTCAATCAAGACAAAAAAAACACTAAGATGGCTTTTTTTTGATAAGTTTAGATTGGAAGAAATTGCAGACTCATGATCTGATTGCTACACAGTTAACTTTTATCATAGTTAAGCTGGAAATCACAGATATGAAGTGGAATTTAAGTTTAATTTTTACGTTTTGTTTTATGAAAAATCCTGATTTATATTTTTATAAATTTATCAATACATTTTTATTGTGGAGTTTTTTTTATAAAAAAAACTGGCTGATTATCAATCATGCAATCTCACGAACAAAAATTTGTAAGGAATTCTTATTTTTCTCGATGAATAGTTCGATGTTTTGAATAAAGCACCTTTTAAAAGTCAAATTTCAAACCGAATTCTTGAATTGACCTATTAATGTATGATTTTTTTTTAAATTAGAAAAGCAGTGAAATAATAACATTTTAATTCGAATAACACGACTGAAAAGGTTTTTAGTCGTTATTTTGAGTATTATAAAAGTTATAGCCCATCACAGTTTAAAAATAACTATTGAAATTCTTAATTTATTTCAATGCGATTTTGCAAATTTCTTCCAAACCTTGTCAATTGGGTGCAGAAAAGTGTTTGTGATTGATTGAGGTTAACATTTTTTTTATAGAATTTGTATATCTGAAGAAATAACATCAATTTTCCAAAAACAATTTTAAAAACAAAAATAAAATAAAATAAAAAATATGATTTTTGCAATTTTTCCGAAAATTTTGTTTGATATCTCACACTTACATTGGAATATCGTAAAAAATACAAGGGGCTATTTTCTTTTCATCTACAGAACATTTTTTATCCATACATCACTTAAAAATATTTATGGGTTTCTGAGATACTTGGATTTTATTTTAATTTAGTATTTTGAAACAACACTTTCCATTAAAGTATTAGGATCGAGTTTGCAAGAATTAAAAAGAAGCGCCCAAGTATAAATCAAATTTCAAAATTGAGAATTGAGAATTTTCATCAATCGATGAAATCTCTCAAAATTTGGTCAAGAGCTCGGTAGATTGAGCTTATTTGATTTGAGCATTGAACAAGTTTTTTTATAAGTTAAAGGCTGATAAAATCTTTTTCAAACCAAATCATCAAAGACTCTTTAGCAAATTCGAAGATTTTAACAATCTCGAACAGTATCTTCCCTTTTGAGCTACTTAAGACTTTGATTAAAAAGTTTAGATAATTATTGTGAAGATTCTTGGAAGTGTTTTCGAGAGTTATGATTTAATACGAAATAATTAAATCAAACAACAAATTAGTAATCAAATAATACCATAAATAATGGATTCTAAAGATTGTTTGAGCAAAAATAATATAGGAAAAAACTCAGTCACCAAATCCCAAAATCAATATCTTTCCTTCTACATGAACCGAACTAATGAAAATATACTTTCCTTTAGTAAAATTGTACGGATATTCAAATTAACTTATTTTCAGATGCCGCACAAGCTTACAGAATGAGATAAAGTGGCTTTTTTACCCCTAATTCCCCTATATTTTGTAAACAATACAGAAAAACACTCGTTTGGACTGAAAAAATTTGAATAAAACCAGATTAATCAAGTTTGATTTTTTTTTTTGGAGAAATCGAATGAGGACTAATTGAGCCAGCACACTTTTCGGAAAATGGAGGCTGGTTTTACCTTCGATTTTCCTTAATTTTTAATTAATTTTGTAAAAAGTATATCCGGACAAGAAAATTTTGAACCAAATTTAACCACTGTTATGTGATTTTTCCCGAGGAATCCTATGAAAGATATTTGAGCCACCGCACGCTTCGGAAAATGGAGCTATGGCTGGCAATTCCCCTACATTTTTTAATTTATAAAGAAAAACGCATGTTCGAACTTGAAAATTATGAACCAAATGAGACATATCTTATTATATGTTTTCCTTAAAATTTAATGTAGGCAATGTGAGTCAATTTCCCTACATTTGTAATATAAGAAGTTCTGAAGAAGCTTGTTCTGACTGGAAAACTTTGGAGCAAATGAGATCTATCTAGTGTGTTTTTTTCTGAGGAATCAAGCGAAGGCTTTCTGAGCCACCGCACGTATCGAAATATGAAATTACGGCTGTTTTTCCTTTTTCGAAGCGTGTGGTGACTTCCCACTTTGTCCATTCAATTTTCCGGACATTTTCTCTAAAAGAAAGTATATTATTATAGATTTGGTTCATTGATATAAAAATTCTTCTATGCTTCCCATTGTGCAATGCAGTATTCAAGAAATTTTAGAAAAAGGATTGGTAAATATTGAGAACAGTAAGATCAAAAAAACAACTTTTAATGATATACCAAATTAATTGAAAAAATGTAAAAAAAAGTGTTTTTGAGTAAGGTTTATAAAATTGAGGAAACCGGAAAGAAAATGCTACAAAACAATAGGTATGGAATTTTTCTACATCTTATTGATACTTTTGGATCAGGTTATTACTATCTTTATTGAAAATGACAATTTTAACGTTAATTTGTTGAATTCTGATCAAAAGCTATCTCTAGGATTTTTTTTGTAGAAACTGAAATCATGATTTTCAATTGGTTTCTAATAATCGTAGATATGCGTAACTGTTATTGAGCCGAGAAAAAAGCTCACATTATCCAGATAGGTTTCGGCAAATCTTACCGAAAACAGGCCAATTCCCCCCAAAGCAAGCTCGAACGGAATTGAATGAAACTTTAAGCCCCACAGGCTTACGGCGGCGATTCGATTGCGAAACCGTTCAGCAAAGCTACATTTGGACAAATCCAAATTGAATTCGCTTATCGCTGTGCTACGGTCGGATTGACAAAAGAGTGGAAATTTTCCCATTTTCAGATTTCGGGGGATTTTTCTCCATTTTTTTTTTTTTTTTTTTTTTGGTGAACCAGCTTTAGTAGCTAGTATACATTCTATTCACATATTAAACCGAAATTGGCACACACTTACACTTTCGCTAATCGGCTTAAACCGCAGGATGCTCTTGGCCTGTTCACTGGTCACTTGGGCTGCCGGGAAGTCCAGATTCTCCGCCACCGAGGTGTTGTGCTTCCAGACGAAGGCCACTTCCGTGGGATTGGCTTCCAGCTCGCAGACGATTTTGGCCTGCTCGTATCGGCCCACGTTGTAGGTCGTGACCAGTCCCGGACGGCAAACCGGAGCAACTGTGAAAAAGAAAAAAAAACAATGATGAGGTATGATTTGGATCTAAATTTAGGAATAAAAATTCTCTGTATTTTTTTTTAAATTGAAGAAAAAATTATTGTTTCTAATTTTCCTAACTGAACTTTTTTAAATTTTTTTTATATCATAGGATCTCAATTTCATTGGGGCTCTTTTTCAACATCTGTTCAACCGCTAAATTTCAAAAGCAAATGGTTATCAGATTTTTAACCGGGTCAACCATTCACTCAAAATGGAAATCTATTCGACATTTTCATCTGTACCGAATTCGGTCTCCCAGCGGCACCAATAATTCATTACCCCATTCGGAAATGGCTTTCGATTCTCGAGGGCATTTTCAGCAACTCTATAGACTACTAGTCAGAACCAGAAACGAAAAAAATCTGAACTACATACATGCAAAAAATACCAGTTTCAATAAAATTTATTATGGTAAAAAAATGGGCAGTGCTTTTAATGACAACGATATCAATTGAGGCGCTTGGGATCAGAGGGGTGCAAGTGCATATATGATAGTTTCGAGAAAACGCGCTTCAAAGTTGTGACGCTGCTCGATTTTTCATACATTTTCCGAATTCGAGTAGTTTTAATTCAATCGAAAAAGTGTCCAAAAAAATTATTAAAAAAATCGAGTTTTGCACCAGATGCACATTTAAACATGAAAAATTGTTAGGTATATATAGCTCAAAACTGATAATTTTGCACCCCTATGATCCTGAGGGCCTCAATTGGACATTGGTTTTGAGAATTTTTCTTCTTTTTCTGCAATCGATATGGTGTATCATAAGGATATTGGTTTGATAATCAGAATCATGTCATCTTCAAGCAAAAAGGATAATAAATTTTAATGAAATTATTTCAATGATACCGGTACGGAACAAGTTGCTTGTAATGAATTGATCACAAATGTTTTGTCTTAAAAATTAATAGTTGTTTACAGTATTGAGAACTGACACTAGTTTTCTCCGATACGTCTAAAAACCACAGAGACAGATTGTCATGCAAAATGTACTCTCAAACGCTTCAGGTCATAATTTTGGTTTTAAGCGCCATTTTTTATCAAGAAAACATGTTCAGTGCCAAAAAATTGGCTCTATTATAAATTGAATGAAAAGTGCGTATATTAACACAGTTGCGCGAGGTTCTTGATTTAAATACACAATCAGGGCTGGATTAGGAGATGCGGGTAATTTTCCCGGGCTCCTGAGAAAATATTGATGCACGATAAACACTAAAAAAGTGATCAAAAATTGAAAATCAGAAATAAAACTTGAAAATAATCAGTACGGGAGGCTGCAGTCTATGGAAATGAGTAAGTGAGACTGTCAGAGTAAAGTCTATAATGAATTAAAATTTAAATGCCTTCACACGAAAATATTGAAACTTCTTATGCTTTCTCAGTGAGTACCAACATCTTTTGGACTTGATATTTTCATTTATTATAAAACTTTGCAAAAAAAATTTTGAAAACTTTCGAAATACAAAACAAGACTAGACAATATCTTCTATGAGCATAAATGTGAGTATTCTCAAAGATTAGCCTTTTTTGCGCCTTTGTTATAGTTTTTAATTTTGGAAGATTTAAAGACCTGTATTTAAATAATTCGTCAAATTTAGTCTATTACCTCTAGTTTTGGTGATGTGATATGATGCAATTTCAAAATTGATATGTTTTGGGTAAAATTGGTCTTTGACAATTGATAATCTGATAAACCTACATGAAAACTGAAATCTGATTCTGAATTTATCATTTGAGCAAGGATTCCGATCTTTCTTTGATATTTTTGTTTCAGAAATACAACGCAAAATGGGTTAAAAAGTAAATAAGCCGCGGAGAAATTCAATATCTTCCCTACTACACGAACCGAATCTATGAAAATATATTATACTTAAGTGAAAATGTCCAGAAAATCAATGGTTTGGACTAAAATATTTTGATTTAAAAATTGTGTCAGATTATTGAATAACGCTTCCTGATATCATATAAGTAGGTTTCAGTTTTGACGTAGAATTACGTCTTACGGCAACACTATAGGGGGAACAATTGAAATTTGCGATCGGATCTCGCGTCACGAAAAACGCTTCTTTCAAAGACATCCTTTCTAAAGGATTATGACGTCATCACGATCGCCTGCTTTGATGGGTTTTGTTTTTTCCTACCTACGAAAGGTATAAAACAAAGGGCTCTTTGGTCGACTCGGTTTCTTTCTCTGTTTGCCGTCGAACTGAGCAGACGTTTGCTGTAGAGGTGGGCAAAACGGCTCATTTCAATGAGCGGCTCAGAGCCGTTCGCTCAATTCAATGAGCCGGTTCATTTGAACGGCTCAAAAATGAACCGTGTCACGCGGCTAACACTGGAGCCGTTCACATACCACGTGGTCAACCTAAGGGAAGGTGGTGGGGGGGTGTGGTGGTTTGGAAATTTCCATGTAGAGGGGGGTAGGAGTTTGAGTCATGTCCACGTGGACATACTCACTCCATAAATATTTTTGAACAATGAATAAATATTATGAAATTGTAATTAATATTTTAAAATATCCAGCATTTTAATGAAAATTATAAATAACTATTTTTAAAAGTGCTAAATTCAAAGCAGCATTACGTATTAAACTTCTACTACGAATATAAACTCGGGATTAATGTTATAAAAAAAACATGTTCAATTACACAGAAACATGTTCGCTGGAGTCCTCAATTTTCGTTCATTTATCTCTAGCACACTTAAGCAGCTTTCTCACATTATCCAATTTAAAGTTAAAGTTACATTATAGGCTCACATTTTTCGAGTGTCTGAATTTTGTTAATTTTGTATACGAATACGTATACGGAACACGAGATATGGCTGAAAAATCAAAGAATCCAGCGCATCCCTCTTTTGTGTGTTGATCTGCTTTTGCTTCAAATTAGCAGCTTTCGGTTCTTCGCCCATCAAATCACAGGTAGGGTACTTCTGTCCATAACGCCCTTGCGGGGTAAAACGCCAGCGACTATATTTTGATAAATTTTGGAGATTTGCGAAGTTTTAAGAGGATTCTTTTCACACAAAAGTGTTCTTTAAACCAATACCTTATAATTTTAATAAAAATGGTTATCAGATATTCATTAAAACACGAATAACAATTAAATTAAATTTTGAGGTGGCTATCCATCACTTAAGTTGTAAAAAGTGATCAAATGAAATAGGCTTTTACACCAAGATAATTGCTAAAAACATCCTCACCATTGATTTTATTGATAGTTCAAATTATATATTTGAATTATCAATTGATGAAAAACTGTGGTAAATTGTTGTTTTATGGTAAACTGAGGACATATTAAATTTTAAACATCCGATCAAAATGCCCCCATGAATTTATGGACAAATCGCCCTCCTCTCAAGGTGCTGTTCGGTAAGATGTAAACAAAACCACGTGTTTTATTCTAAATTTTGAAGTGCAGTTTTCCATGAATACAGACCGATCATCGAAATGATATATCGATCTTCTTCTTTGCTTAGTCCTAAATTATCATTAGGATGCATAATAATTATAACTTTCGATCGGATTTGAGTAAAAAACGTGCACGGAAAATCGAATCGGTTCACTAAATTTGTCGCCAAAAGCAGCAGAAAAATTTGGTTGAAACTGACACAGTTCAAAATAAAGTCAAGAATTTAAAAAAATTTCATTTTTTCATTGGGAAATGTTAACAAACGACTTGTTTTTATGTGTAGATAAACTTGGAAAAAAATATTTTTTGCACTTTTTTCCGAATCAAATATCAGAATTAATTTATTTTCACTGTGAATATTGTGTTGTTTTCGAGTCGTTTTGATCCAATGTTTTGGAGCATCATTTGCCTACACTGGGGCGTTTAACATCCAATGATTTCAAAGGTTGCTTTTAAAGGCGTTTGTAAAAAATCGAATATTTTCATAGATTTTACAATAAAAAGTAATATTTTCGACAGAATATGAGTAGAATATAGAAATACGAAGCACATGTTGAAATTTATTCGGGTGTTCAGCTTACGTATTCAGCATACTCGGTCATTTCCCTTAGCAGGTGCATATTCTTCCGAAATACCCTAACATAGACTGAGGAGCGAAGAACAGCAGAAAGCCGTTCAATCGTTCTCTCGAACCAAAGGAACCGTGCTGGGTGGTGGTTCAAAAAAGAGTCGAAAAACGGCTCGCAAAAGAACGGCTCGAAAAAGAACGGCTCAAAAAAGAACCGCTCAAAAAAGAACCGCTCAAAAAAGAACCGCTCGAAAAAGAACCGCGACTCGCTCAACTCTGGTTCACAATCTGAACGGCAAGTGCGGAGTATGGAGAGCCGTTCAGTTTGATCAAATAAACGGCTCGGCTCGGATGATCTGTTCGGTTTTTTTTTTCGAGCCGTCCTGTAGCTCTTTTTTAACCACCCACCACCCACCTCGGTTTTTTTGGTTCGGGAGAGCGAACGAACGGATTTCTGCTGTTCTCCGCTCTTCAGTTTGTGTTGCCTGTTTGGTGATGGGAGAGCAACCAAGAGCTGTTTATTTGAACCGGCTCTTTTGGAAAAAACGAACGAACCGTGACTCGTTTGATTCGAAGAACGGACGGCTCTCCACTTTCCGCTCTTGCATATTGTAGCGGTTAAATATTTCAATCGGTGTTGAGCGGCGGGTCACGGTTCATTTTTGAACCGCGGCTCTTTTTTTAAGAGCCACGGGTCGTTCGTTCTTTTTGAAGAACCGGTTCAAATGAGCGGCTCTTGAGCGCTCGCGCATCACTAGTTTGCTGCACTTCGCTCTGAGTGTGGACCCCACCAGTGGTAATCCGACTCAGATATCGATTTGCAGTAGTTCAGTG
Source organism: Uranotaenia lowii (assembly GCF_029784155.1). Classification (NCBI taxonomy): domain Eukaryota; kingdom Metazoa; phylum Arthropoda; class Insecta; order Diptera; family Culicidae; genus Uranotaenia; species Uranotaenia lowii. The sequence goes on from NC_073693.1 coordinate 333,280,617, forward strand.
GCAACGTGGACCGGTGAGCAGCGATGACGGGCAGCAGTGATGACGGGCAGCAGCGTAGACAGCCAGCGGAGGAGGCGTCCAGTGGATCCTACAGGTCATGGTCCGGTTATGTTGCATGATCGGATTATGTTGCACGGTCGATTGTGTAGCATGATCGGATTATGTAGCATGGTCCGATTATGTCACATGGTCGATTATGTTGCATGGTCGGATTATGTCACATGGTCCGATAATGTTGCATGATCGGATTATGTCACATGGTCGATTATGTTGCATGGTCGAATAATGTCGCATGGTCGGATTATGTCACATGATCGATTGTGTTGCATGGTCGGATTATGTCACATGGTCGATTTATGTCACATGTTCGATTTATGTCACATGGTCGATTTATGTCACATGGTCCAATTATGTTGCATGATCCGATTATGCCACATGGTCGATTATTTTGCATGTCCGGATTATGTCTCATGGTCCGATTATGTTGCATGATCCGATTATGTCACATGGTCGATTATGTTGCATAGTCGAATTTTGTCGCAAGGTCGATTAATGTTGCATGGTCGGATTATGTCACATGGTCCGATTATGTTGCATGATCGGATTATGTCACATGGTAGATTGTGTTGCATGGTCGGAATATGTTGAAAGGTCGAATTATGTTGCATGGTCCGATTATGTCACATGGACTGCTTGCTCAGATTATTTCTGGTGATAATTTTATGTAACATGTTAAATGGTTGAAATTTGTCAGTCATATATTGCCATTTTTACACTCGGAAAAAACACCATTAGTTCTATTATTTAAGAAAAGAATTGCGTAATTCTACGTTTAGCGGTCGTAGCTTAATTACTACCTCTTCCACTTTTTTATTTCAAAGACCGAGTTGATTGTTAATCTACAATCTCGAGCTTCGAGTCCGACTTTTAACTTGAAATCGTTATTGAGTTCGGTTTAACTTCATGTCGAATTTTTTATTCCGATTACTGATTGTGCGCCACAATTTTTTATATTTGTCAAATTTCAAAGCAAAATGATGATTGAAAGCAGTTTTTCAGCATTTGTTAGTAGGTTCTCAAATTGATACATAATTTGATCCTTAATCTAAATCTATAATGAGATTTCGTGAAATTTTTTGACAATTAGCTTAGCTTAGCTTAGCTTAGCTTAGTTGACTACTCATATCCACCTTAAATCATCGAACTTGAAGTGCTTAAATATGATCATTTATTTAAAATTTCAGATAAAATATTTGATTAGACTTTACTCAACTTACGCACTTCAAATTCCATGATCGCTGGCGTGGCTAAGCAGAACAAGTTCTACCTCGCCAATGGTTGCTACTCCGTGATTGATCGAGGCCATCAGCTTTGCGCAAGAGCCAAAAGAATGGTGCTTGGGACTAGCAGTACATTCATAATGCACAATACTCATGCTCTCCCTTTGAAAATGATCAATAACAGCGCCGGCCACGTCCTAGTAGTCAATGAGGAATGGAAGAGGGATTGTTAGAATGATACTCAAGAATCAATAAACAACTTTTTGTCCCTTTATATTTCAAAGATTAATTTTAAAAATTCAGGAACAAAAGAAAGTCAATATCTCCAACTATAGAAACCGTCTAAACGTCTGCGAATCTTTATTGAAATAACCAAGGAAAGGATTGTATTAGTAGAGGAAAGGTTTTAGATCAGGATCCATTTTGGTGAATAGTGCGATCGAGTTTTCTGACACCTCCTGTGCTCATAGATTTTTCTTAAGAAAACTCCTAATTCCTATCTTTGAGGTAGTGATAAGAAGGTTAATATTAACACTAAAAGGACCGACAAATTGAATATACCTATTCGGACCGCGACCAGTCAAAATGACTGGTAAAGGGAAAAAAATTTATATTATAATATTTTTAACTTTTTTCTTTTGAAATTATTTTGTTATTTATTCGATACCATTTTTGTTATAAAATAGAAATATTTTTTCACCATGGGTGCACGGAATCACCTCATTTTCGCGTAGTTGACGAATGCGTGTATGTCATAAAATGAATATTTTAAATAATTATCAAAAATTTAAAACACATTATCAATTAAATTATAAAATGTTAGATGGCTATAGGTATTGACCATAGGTACACGGTTTCACTTCAATTTTGTTTTAATAGATATTTTCTAGCATCCACCGCTCTGAAATTTTTCAACATGTTTCCTATAAATTTTACCTGATATTGTATGTTTTGAAGCATACTTTTTCTATAATTAGAGCAATTCACCATGGGTGAACGGATTCACCGCCATTAAACCAAAATAATTTTTTTTTGCATGCTAAAGGTAAAGAATAAAGACTATTATAGATTCAAATGAAAATTTGTGTTATATACATGATTTTTCACTATGGGTGCACGAATTCACCGCGTTTTAAATAAATATTGGACTTTTTGCACATTTTTAAAAAGCATTTTTACAAATCTTAACTACACCATGTCTTTCATGTTGAGAAATTATGATTTAAATAACGATTTTAATTTTAAGTTCTGTTTTTCCATTCCTGGAAAAAAATATTTAAATTATATCTTGAAATTATAAATTTATTTATTTATTTTTAAAACACAGGTTTTTGCAATATTTATCTGATAACATCTGATCAACATCCAAGAATTTGGAAAACGGTTACCATTGACCGAGTGAATTTTAGGAATTATATGCATCAAGTTCAAACAGTGAAAGTAAAAGTAATGTACACGTTGATTTGTTTTTCCTTAAAAGTTTTTATTGATAAATTTTGCATTTCAAATACCTATCATATCTAACTCAAAAATATTTTGTGTTCTGAAGCAAGTTGAAAACTATTTATTTCTATATAATTTTCAACGGCGAATTTACAGCCAATCCGTGCACCCATATTGAAATATCTTAGCGCCAATGTGGTCTAGCGGATAGGCTGGCGCGAGTCTGGTTTTGGTATGCCAGGCGTACTGGATTCGATTCTCGCTATCGGCAAGAAAACACTTGGGTTCAAACCCCATAAGTTGCCGACAGGTAAGATTTGTTTCCTCTTATAATAAGAATGTTCAATAAGAATGTTCAACCAGTTGCCAGCTGGCCAGGTATATACACGTACTTAAACATACTTAGGCAAAAATTGCGGTGAATCCGTGCACCCATGGTGGATAACCAACATTTAAAAAATATTCCATGCACCCATGTTGAAAAATCATTTAAATTTTTCAGTTTCATAGCAGATGTCTTAAAATTTGAATAAATAAGTACACAATTCATAATTATTTTACTCATTCTAGTTTAGTGCAAAACATATTTATCACCTATAACTACTCGATTTCTCAAATATTAAAAACTTTTAATCTTGATGAAATTTCGCCAAATTTTGACAGAAAGTTTGATTATAGTTTAGCAACAAAACGGACTAAAAAAATTGGGAGTCAAGTGCTTGAAGCGCCACACAGCGGTCAATCCGAGAACTTTTTCTACAAATTTTCATACCTTCGCATCGAAAATCAATAATTTCATTACGAATGACACACTCCTGCCCACCATAAATCAACTAAACGTAGATTGCAAATGACACCAAAAGCAAGCGAAAAAATGTATCTTGTTTGAGTCATAGGGTTGTGAATTTTACCAGTCATTTTGACTGGTCACGGTCCGAGTGTCCATGGCGAAATTTTTCTCGCTTATTAAAAGAGTAAGTGAAACAAAAAATACACAGTTTTGTAGAGATTCAAAATTTATGAAAAGTCGTATTTTTTTTTGCGAATTTTTAGAGCGTAGTGTTTTAAAGATATTCAACAAACAAAGTGTCCCACCAGTCATTTTGACTGGTGCGGTCTTTCTAGTGTTAAAGTAAAAAATGTTTTTAAATTTTCTTTAAACTTACTTGTTTTCCTAATTCTTGTTCCTGATACACTCAATGTGTTTTCAAAAACGACCCTTTAGAGTTAAGATATTTTTATCATACTTTGAAGAATATTTATAAGGAGATATTTAAATATATAAAAAAATTATTGATGAAGTTATTTTATCTCCTTCTTGTTCTTAATAATTTTTAAGTTGTTATGTAGGTTGTGATTACTGAATAAGATCATTTTTGGAAACTCATCTTTAAATCTTTGCCTCATATCGTTATGTGAAATAATTAAAAGGGATAAACTTTCAATTGCAATACTTTGAATTTTGGATTCCTGCATCAAGTTTTTCTAACGATCAAAGCAATCGATGCATACGATTATACTGATTGCTGGAAAAAATGCAGAAAAGATCTTCAAAATCCCGCGGTCATGTAAACCGAACCTCTGATTATTACTATTTGCGCTTCGTTCAAGTAGAAAAAAATCTATCCCCGTGGAAATGCTGCCCCTCAGGATATGAACACAATGTACATATTGAGTGTCAATAATTAAAAAAAAAACAATGCAGCAAAAGCCATAGGAGAGTGAAAATATAGCTAAAAATCGGAAAGCTCTCACCGGGATTTCCTGTTTAGGATCCGTCTGCCGTGGTCCTCTTAATTGTGGCGTCCATTTTTGCTGCATGTTCGACATGCCATAAATCACTAGAATATCATGGTTCGTGTTCCGATGGACACAATAATACAATTTTTCGATTTCTTGAAAATTTCACTTTCACTTATTTCTTAAACCGTTAGGAGTTGTTTTAATAGAAAACAAAACTTTAAAAATTGAAGAGCAACGAGAAGACAAAAAAAAACGCGTCCGCACCCTAGCAAGGCCTACTTGGAACTCCGTTAAAATTTTTGTCAATTGTCATTTAAACTCAAAGTTTTGAATTTTAAAAATTTCAGCTTGTCTCTGTCACATTTTTGATTAAAATCATCAGATTACTACCATGAATGTCTGAAACGAATTAACTTTGTATGGAAACGTTTGGTATCATTTTAGAATTTCATTTTTATTGAGCTTTTGAACTTAAAATTATGATTTTCTCCCAAAATGTTCGTTTCCCGACTTCCAATATATTTTCTAATTAAGAATCTATTCTGAAAACACGTTTGACATTCTTATCTTATCTTAGGCATCAGAACCATCAACGAGTTTGAATCGCATTATTTTGTTGTTTTCAGTTTTCTTCTTATAGTATTTTTGGTTTGATTTTTGTAAGTGTAAAATGGTTTCTTCATATCTGAGTTTTTGATACTGACTCTGATATCCCAAACATCATGTTAAAAATCTGATCTATTTTTAAAGATTTCATAAGATTGATTTTTCAGAACTTCAGAACACCTAACATGAGATATCTTGTTTCTCATATTAAACATGACTGTAATATTTGAGAGAACATTAATAGAAAATTATTCAATAACAAACCTTCAAATTCAAACAACAAAGTATAAAAAGGTATGTCAAAAAACTCCTTTTCGTAGAATACACTCTTGTTATTTCCGAAATAAAGCACATCAAGTTTCAGACTTTGAGTGTTTACATTGTCTAGCGGTTTTTAATATGGTCAAGCTAGTTAAAATACATGTGTTTCGTTGTTATTTGATTGCTTTGGTTAAGTTCTAAATTTCGAATGGATAATAAACTCTCCCGCAGTTTTTGGAATTTATGAAATAAATATTTTTTAAAGATACCTTTTAATTTACAGTTTGAAACATTGAGCTCATTTCATTTTCTTACTAAAACACATTGTCACTTAAAAAATGTATTCATCGAATATTCTCATTTCTAAAAAAACAAAAATATGAAGAGAGCCTTTCGAAAGAAAAAAAATGTCCTGAATCCCCTGAGGGCTCAATCTGGCCCTGCCTCTTAAGCATTTTATATCGACTCTTATTAGTTTCCTGGATAATGGATTCCTTTTTCAGGATCATTTATATCAAAGACTTTATCTCTAGAAGAATAAAAAAAAACTTCATGTTTACAACGAAAGAACAGTAACGTGAAAAAAATGAAATCACTTGAAGCAGTCAATTTCCTCAATACTTTGACAAGCAACCATTTCTTTCTCGGTTGATATTTTTTCTTGAAATTTTCACACATACATAGTTGACTTAAAATCCAACTAGTTCTCTAAAAAATTTGAAGACTTGACAATAAAGTGGCCCATGTGTTTTAGAGAGGTTTTTAAAAGCCAACATTTCGCTGCTTTAATCCCCTAACATTGATCCTTTTATCAAGATAACAGACTGTGCAAAATTTCATTTTTATTGGACCACTCTAATGCGACCCTCAAAAGCCTTTAAGTTGTAAAATTTCGGATTAATGGTAGAAATTTTCATTGAAAAAATAATTAATTCTGGCTACACTATAAAAATTTAAAAAGTTAATCAAAGTGAAAATATTAAGTTTAGTAACAACTTTATAAAAGGCAACCAATAGTTTTGGACTAAGTACCTTAATATAAAAAATGTTTCAAAAGCATCCTTAAGTTTTATTTACCAACATCTAATTTTCATCGAAAAACTTTTTCCTGAAATGAGATCCTTGAATATGAAACGTTCAGAAATGTTTAAAGTGTTTCAATAAATATTCAAGAGATTTTATTAAAAATTCTTACTTTGTTCTTGAAAATTCCGAAAAAATACATAGTCAATGGATTGACAAAAGCCTAAAATAGTCTTGCTACTGCACAGATTTTAATGATTTATACAGGATGGAGCCTAAGTCATTAAAAAAAGCTCTTTCAAATGCCTTGTTTTTAAATGATTGATAATTGTTAAATAGTTGAGCTGATTGTTTTTTCTCTGTTGCTTTTTTAACTTTTTTACACCTCGATCTGCTCACTGTTAAATATTTCTGTGTAATTTTTGTAAGAATTATATTTTTTATCCTGAATGAATTTAAATTCTGTTTGTGCTATCTTGTTAGTTGAATATAGTTGTATCTTTTGCAATTACATTTAGTCGTTTATGTATCCGTTGCAGTTTTCCCATTGGGGTTATTTTTAAGGATCAGATTCGAAAGGAAAAAAAAAATATAAAAACAGATTTTGTAACGTTTAAAATGATGTAAAATTTTTGCTTGTTAACCCTTTAATGCAAAGTGATGTTATATGTGTGAGAAATTTAAAAAAGTATGCAAAAATTTTGATTCAATTTTTTGGAAAAAGTGGGATTTGTAAATTCAAACAAATTTATAAATCACAATCAATCTCAAACGCCTTCCTGCTCTTAGTTAACAAGGTTAACTTCAAAGCTGTTTAGTTGTGTTTTTCGGATTAAAATGTTATTATTTTATTAAATCAATAACTTCTACTTTCATTTTAACAAAAGTCATGCACTAAAGGGTTAGGATAAAAAAAATCCTGTTGATGATTAATTTTTTAATGATTTTCAGTTCTTCATTATTAATTTATTGCTTTCTTATCATCATTTTGCCTTTAATTCCAACTGTATTTGTGGTTGAAAAATTGTCATCTAATAACAGTCTCAAGAGATTCAAGGACCAAATATTCGCTGTAGTTATAAAACTGCTCCAAGTTGACCCAACTCAAATGAGTTCCTGATTTTAGCAGCCGCCTTGTCAAGTTTGCTAGTTTTCAAATTTATTATAGTGGTTTGAGCTACTATGCGTTATGAATTCTAAGTTATGACTAACACTGTAATATAGTCAAAAATTTTGTGATTTAATGTAAATCTTTACTTTTTATGTGTAACTAAACAGTTTTATTTATCTGGCAGCTAGGAACTGAAGTTTTTAATTTATAAAGATTTACGATTATTACACCAAAAACAATATGGAAGATATCAAACCGTTCAGAAAAGTGGTGAAATAGTTCCCGGCATTATGATTTTGCTGTTACCTTTCCATTGGTTTTATATGAAAATATATGAAAAAGTAAAAGCTTACTTGAAATCCCTGTAACTTTCTTCAGGTGCTTTAAAATTATTTTAAATGTGCTACAAAGTTTTTTCTCACGTTTAAATCTTTACTTCACAAAGTTTGAGTTGTTCTGCAGTGTTGCCAAATTTAATTTATTTAATTAATTTTTTTGGAAAATTTTCACTTTTTCCTTGCCAAATTTTTACATTTACCATACTAATATGAGGGCCTTTGATGGTGGCCTTTGAATTATCCGAATGAGCTAAAACTTTGCCAGTATTGATTTATCATTGATTGGATCCAGATTGGGGGGTGCGAGCTAGGTTTCATGAAAATTTGAATATATGGGCAACCCTACTATAAAATGACTGGGAAGAAAGATACAGCTTTTCCCGTTAAAAAATTGGAATTAGAGAATGCTTCACAAAATTTGCTGAATCTTTGATAATTTGCGTTGGTCGCGTTGGTGATCTTGTAAATTGGTCAAAAGACGTAAAAATATAGAAAAAAGTTTTTTTTTTCAATCCACATGACCATGAATGGTGCCAGATTGCATGAAGAAAATGTTTCATCGGAGTTTTCTTTTAAACTTAAGAGCGAATGTAGCACATCTTTGCAGGTCATTTCTGAAACCCTGTTCTTCTTATTTTTTTTCTATTTTATTTTTTTTTATCCAAACAAAGCAGGAATGCAGTTTCAATCAATTTATAACATTTTTGGTACGAAATTTTGAGTTTTGTGAATGAAGTTAAACCCTAACATTAAAACAAAAATATTTTTTTTTTAAATATATTTTATACTTACACTTAATGTCCAGATGTACCGGATTGCTCTCGCCATCGCCCTCCCGATTGCTTCCAACGCAAGTATAGAGACCAGCTCGCTCCCGGCTCACATTCTGTAGCACCAGACTCTGGTTGGACACGATAATTCCATCCACTATGCTGGACGAAAGTTCCTTGCCCTAGGGGGATTGCAGAAGGAAACGAGAAAAAAAACGAAAGACGAAACCGGGAAAATTGTTATACTTTGATAATAAAACCAGTTAAACAAAACAATTAAATAAAAGTTCATCTCCCAGTCGAAATGGACGAAGAAGCAGAAACACAACAACTAATCGTAAAAGTTTGATTTGCTGCTACGGGCTTTGGCCCGGGTTCTTGGAGTCTCGTCTCAAGATGGTGGTATTCCACCCATGAATTCGAGCAATCGTTCTAATTACGATAACATCAATTAAGCAGGCACTTCTCCGAAGAGAGAGAGAAACCATTCCAAATGAGGCCCCAGCTCCTCATCCGGATCCGCCACGTCAGTTAATCTCACACCGGATGTCCATCTAAATTAGCCCCCGAAAACCGGCGTCGTCCGTCGGCTGCCCGCTTCGTTGCCGAGAATAATCAAACAAAAGACTAATTAGTGCTGGCTGAGAAAAGAACCCGTGCCGCGCGCCGTGATGCTGATTGAGGAGGGCCCCCGTTGAAGAAGAATAAGAATCCCTAAGAAGCTCATCAATGAAGAAGTGGGGAGGCGGCGCAGATCAAGATGATTTTCTTCGTTGGACGTGTGGGATGAGCTCGAGGCTCTTTTTAATTCCGGACAGCCACTACTCTAAGCTACCTACTGAATTGAGGAGCATGGCTTAGATAGGGTCCCTGTAGATGTTTATCAGCCCATGGCCACGGTTCGAAAGATTAGGGAATGCTACCGTTTGGGTGGATTATAAACGAAAACTCTAGAAACTTTTTTGAAGGAACTGAGGTTTGAAAATTTTAAGGTAGAAAGCAAAACTTCAGGTGTGATTTCAGTGTACAGCAAGATTTTCTTGGAATTGTTTTCCTTTGGGATGATGCATCCCTGGGTTTTAAAAACTACGTCAAAGTGAGTTTTCATTTGAACTTAAAAATTTAAAGATATTTAACTTAATTGAAGTATTCAGATCGAAACATATTCAAAAAATCGAACGGTTTGTATTGTTACTTTTTTATCATTTTTATTTTAAATCGATCAAAGTTTATGTAAAATTTCTTTAACACGAATATTGCCAAAATCTTGTTTAAATGTCATCGAAAGCTTATCAAATAACTTTTTTGGCGTATTGAGATTCTAACGCGACCGGGTTCGAATCCATAGTACACTTTTTGTGGGTTGACTGTTTTAGCATTTGTAAGATGCTGGCTAGCATATCTTTGACAGTTGTAAGCTTTGAGTCAAGAAAAAAAGAATCTCTTCGAGGAAACATCAAGTTTCATTGAGATCATACATATAGGATGATTGACTTCCTCAAAAATCGGCATAAATACCGAATAATCGTTACATGTGGCATCGCTGTACCCACCATCTCATCTTCTCTAAGGAAGCTTTTTTCTGGAGCACGAACGAAAGGAGAGAATTTCGTCCAAAGAAGCAAATTGAAACAAGAAAGACAAATGCTACTCATTCTTCATGAGTTTTAAGATCGTTCACTCGTTTATTTGATACATTTTCTCTTCCTCTCTTCACACCTTATGTAGCGCGCCGTACATGCGTTACTCGCATAGAAAAATCTGTCCAGAATGATTGTTCAGTAGCTGTTGTTGACAATTAAACATTCTTTGATAATGCTAAAGTTCCATGAATGACTCAATAACAAAATTTGGAATTGGTTCGAAGTGTAGTAAATTGCATGATATTTATTTCAAAATTAACAAAAATGAAAAGAATGTTAAATTGCAATTTAATTTGTTTTTGTAAAATTGACGACATTGACAAAATTTGCAAAAATAATAAAATTTCCGAAAATTAAAAAAATTGACGAGTTTTACAAAACTAACCAAATAAACTGAATAGAAAAAATTGAAAAAGTTTAAAAAATGACGGAATTGAAAAAAAATACAAAATTTAAATTGGGAAATTTTTTATAAAATGCAAAAACGACCAAAAAGGTTCAAATGACAAAAATGATAAACATTGAAAAATTGATAGATGACAAAAAATTTAAAAATGTACCAAATTGAAAAAAATAACAAATTTGAAAAAATATAAAAAAAAAATATCAAAATGGTCCAAATTTACACAATGATCGATTTCGATGAATTTGATAAATTAGACAATAAAATACAGAAATGATAAAAATGACAAAAATGACAAAAATGACAAAAATGACAAAAATGACAAAAATGACAAAAATGACAAAAATGACAAAAATGACAAAAATGACAAAAATGACAAAAATGACAAAAATGACAAAAATGACAAAAATGACAAAAATGACAAAAATGACAAAAATGACAAAAATGACAAAAATGACAAAAATGACAAAAATGACAAAAATGACAAAAATGACAAAAATGACAAAAATGACAAAAATGACAAAAATGACAAAAATGACAAACATGACAAAAATGACAAAAATGACAAAAATGACAAAAATGACAAAAATGACAAAAATGACAACAATGACAAAAATGACAAAAATGACAAAAATGACAAAAATGGCAAAAATGACAAAAATGACAAAAATGACAACAATGACAAAAATGACAAAAATGACAAAAATGATAAAAATTGCAAAAAAGACTAAAAGGACTTTAATGACAAAATTGACAAAAAAGGTAAAATTACAAAAAAAAATTAAAATGGTTGGTTAACATCAAATTTAAAAAATTCAAAAGTGGAGTAAATTAAAAATCTTACAAAGTAAGCCAAATTGCCAAAATTGACAATTTTCTTCACTTTTGACTTTTCATTTTCATCGCATTTGTCAGTTTTATCAATTTTGTTTTTGAGTTAATTTTTGTCAATTTTGTAAAATTTGGTTATTTTCTCAAAAAGTCCAATTTTGTTAATTTTTTCAATGTGGTCTAATTTGTCAATGTAGTCTGTTTTGTCAGCACCTGAAATTTTGTCAATTTTCATTTTTTTCATTTATTTTGTCAATTTTGTCAATTTTGTCAATTTTGTTAATTTTGTTAATTTTGTTAATTTTGTCAATTTTGTCAATTTTGTCAATTTGATCAATTTTGTCAATTTTGTCAATTTTGTCAATTTTGTCAATTTTGTCAATTTTGTCAATTTTGTCAATTTTGTCAATTTTATCAATTTTGTCAATTTTGTCAATTTTGTCAATTTTGTCAATTTTGTCAATTTTGACAATTTTGTCAATTTTGTCAATTTTGTCAATTTTGTCAATTTTGTCAATTTTGTCAATTTTGTCAATTTTGTCAATTTTGTCAATTTTGTCAATTTTGTCAATTTTGTCAATTTGGTCAATTTTGTCAATTTTGTCAATTTTGTCAATTTTGTCATTTTTGTCATTTTTGTCAATTTTTTAAATTTTGTCAATTTTGTCAATTTTGTCAATTTTGTCAATTTTGTCAATTTTGTCAATTTTGTCAATTTTGTCAATTTTGTCAATTTTGTCAATTTTGTCAATTTTGTCAATTTTGTCAATTTTGTCAATTTTGTCAATTTTGTCAATTTTGTACATTTTGTCAATTTTGTCAATTTTGTCAATTTTGTCAATTTTGTCAATTTTGTCAATTTTGTCAATTTTGTCAATTTTGTCAATTTTGTCAATTTTGTCAATTTTGTCAATTTTGTCAATTTTGTCAATTTTGTCAATTTTGTCAATTTTGTCAATTTTGTCAATTTTGTCAATTTTGTCAATTTTGTCAATTTTGTCAATTTTGTCAATTTTGTCAATTTTGTCAATTTTGTCAATTTTGTCAATTTTGTCAATTTTGTCAATTTTGTCAATTTTGTCAATTTTGTCAATTTTGTCAATTTTGTCAATTTTGTCAATTTTGTCAATTTTGTCAATTTTGTCAATTTTGTCAATTTTGTCAATTTTGTCAATTTTGTCAATTTTGTCAATTTTGTCAATTTTGTCAATTTTGTCAATTTTGTCAATTTTGTCAATTTTGTCAATTTTGTCAATTTTGTCAATTTTGTCAATTTTGTCAATTTTGTCAATTTTGTCAATTTTGTCAATTTTGTCAATTTTGTCAATTTTGTCAATTTTGTCAATTTTGTCAATTTTGTCAATTTTGTCAATTTTGTCAATTTTGTCAATTTTGTCAATTTTGTCAATTTTGTCAATTTTGTCAATTTTGTCAATTTTGTCAATTTTGTCAATTTTTTCAATTTTGTCAATTTTGTCAATTTTGTCAATTTTGTCAATTTTGTCAATTTTGTCAATTTTGTCAATTTTGTCAATTTTGTCAATTTTGTCAATTTTGTCAATTTTGTCAATTTTGTCAATTTTGTCAATTTTGTCAATTTTGTCAATTTTGTCAATTTTGTCAATTTTGTCAATTTTGTCAATTTTGTCAATTTTGTCAATTTTGTCAATTTTGTCAATTTTGTCAATTTTGTCAATTTTGTCAATTTTGTCAATTTTGTCAATTTTGTCAATTTTGTCAATTTTGTCAATTTTGTCAATTATGTCAATTTTGTCAATTTTGCAAATTTTGTCAATTTTGTCAATTTTGTCAATTTTGTCAATTTTGTCAATTTTGTCAATTTTGTCAATTTTGTCAATTTTGTCAATTTTGTCAATTTTGTCAATTTTGTCAATTTTGTCAATTTTGTCAATTTTGTCAATTTTGTCAATTTTGTCAATTTTGGCAATTTTGGCAATTTTGTCAATTTTGTCAATTTTGTCAATTTTGTCAATTTTGTCAATTTTGTCAATTTTGTCAATTTTGTCAATTTTGTCAATTTTGTCAATTTTGTCAATTTTGTCAATTTTGTCAATTTTGTCAATTTTGTCAATTTTGTCAATTTTGTCAATTTTGTCAATTTTGTCAATTTTGTCAATTTGTCAATTTTGTCAATTTTGTCAATTTTGTCAATTTTGTCAATTTTGTCAATTTTGTCAATTTTGTCAATTTTGTCAATTTTGTCAATTTTGTCAATTTTGTCAATTTTTTCAATTTTGTCAATTTTGTCAATTTTGTCAATTTTGACAATATTTATCAAAGTTTTCAAAATTTACTGAACAAATAGTTCATTCGACCTTTTATTGAACTCTAAGATAAAGCATCGTATTTTTTTATTGTAAATTTACGCATTTATTTTTTCAACTTCTTCGTTTTTTTTTTTAATTCAGAGGTTACCCATAGCAAACGTTGAATTATTTGAAACACATGGTTGGGGATCTTTGTTTAAATTGTTTCCTATATTTTTATATTTCATTTATTTTTAAAATTATCATGTGCTTTGATTCCAAACAGAGGTTATTGAAATTTTACTAATCATGAAAAAAATTCATTAAATCGGAATCATAAAAGATATTCCAGGATCCAGCCATTAAAAGACCACCAATGGGTTAAAATTATCTGAATAAATGGGTTTTTATTCATTTTTGTTTTGTTATGGATTTACTGCGTTTGAAATTCTTTAATCAGAATTTAATGATTCAGTATTTGGGATGGTGTACATTTTTTTAAATTATTTTGTGTCATATGTAATATTAAACAGGATGTAAGAAACAAGCTGTTACAGTAGACTGAGTCCATTCGGGGTCATTTTTGAATTTCTCAAAACCCTGGGGTCTAAAAAGCTTCATCTTGGTCGAAAACTCATCCATGTTTTTTTTTTAGAATTTTTTAGTAACTTTTGCATGAGTAAATTTAAACTTTTAGGTTTGTATGGAAAAACTGAATATTTTGTACTGAAAAATCAACATCGTTTTTGTTTCTCCTGTAGAAAAGGGCCAGCTGAAGGTTTTTGTGAAAATTTATAAAATTTCTTAACGAAACTAAGGTAATTTTCAGCCTGTGTTTCAGTTATCTCTGAGTTCAATACTGCACAGTGGGCCGAGCCAAGTTAAGACGAGTAGTAAATGTACTTTTACTGCTCAGCGGGATGCTGACAAGATCTGACTGTGCGTGGCAAATGTGAAATCTGCATGTGAAAAATGGAAGGCAACAATCAACGACATTCCAAATTTTTAAAAGTTTTGATATGTTTGAGTGTTTCAGACATTATCGCTAAAAAAAAAAGTTGCATTTTTTTTCTTTTGATGATTTTTAATGTCCTGCTTGACTGGGAGGTAGACCATTTTTATGAATTAACTGCCCTACGCACCTGATGCTTCCAGGTCACTTTATACACCCAGGGATTGGATTTAATGTTACACTCGAAGTAAACATCAGCTCCCTCCCGGATGGATGAAGTGTAGTTGTAGTTGGTCCCATACTCGAGGGTCACCACCGGAACATCTGCGAGAGAAATAAGAAAACAAAACAGGTCCCAAATCACAAATTAATTGATCCATATCTTTTTAGCACCAACATCAAAACTCGATCCGGAACCATTGGCGATAATCGAGTGATTTGACGTAATGGAGGGGCAAATACATATACAACATAACAAATAATAATAATAATTATACTCACGGTAAATGTCCAACTTCCAGCCGTCCTCCTTGCCAGCATCCGGAATGACGGCCATCTCAGCCCGGCAGGACAGGTACTTGCCCTTATCATCGATGGTCGGTCGAAATGCCAGGATGGACACCGTAACGTTTCCCTCGGGATCGGTCTAGATTTGTTTTTTTTTTATTTTGGGAAGGAGCAGAAAATAAAACACCTTTTTAGTGAGGTCCGAGAGGCTGCTAATACTGAACGCGATCGGTATAGAGCGATAAAAATCCATTTTCATCATCAAATAAGTCCTAATCTTTATCGGTTTTCTATTTTATTTTACTCCAGCCAGAGGAATTAATGGGCAACCAAACGCCAAATGGATAAATAGTTTCCACCTGCGCCCGTCACGAGCAGTTTCCGTGTTTTTGAAGCGCTTAAATCCTCCCCATTTCCACCCCTCGACCTTACAAAAATGGAAGCTGAATGTTGGGGGTAAATCCATTTCCATCGAAAGCCATAAATGTCACTCTCAAAAACTACTACCGAGTTCCGCTGAGGAAGAAATCGCAAAAGCCGGGCCAAAGGACGGCCAAACGAACGGCAAACACCCACCCACACCCAAACACACCGAAAATTCCCTTAACGACAGTAATCGTTCCAACTTTGATAAGACACGTTCCGTTTTCCACAGCGCTTCAGAGAATGGCTTCTAACCCAAAGAAAAACGGGCAAAGGACCGGGTCGGAACGATTTATGAGCTCTCTTGAGGATATATTTTCGATTTTTTCCGACAAGATCTAGCTTCTTTTACTTGGTAGATGAATTAAAACCTTAAGAAATTTTGATTTTTGCTTTGATCATTGTTTGTTTCTATAGTTGAATATTTTTATAATGATTTTTATAATATTTTTATGAATATAATATATAATTTTTTTTCTACAGTCTTTCGCGGAGCTGTAAAACAATATATGAAAACGTAACTTTTTTTCGGAATTCTTTCCTATTTTTCAGAATTTATCAAAAAACTAGAATGTGTTTAATGATTCTGTGACTAATACAAGTTAGAGGAAAATTTAGGCTTTATAAATTTATGTCTTGTGTAGAAGCTCTTATCATAGTGAAAGGCTTATTTTTACAAAGAAGCAATTTGAAGTTTAAACCGTATTTTATTTTTAGTTAACTCAGTGGATAAACTATTGAAAACATTTCTGGCATCACGTTAGATATTTCATTAGCTTTTCAGATTTATGTTTGTAACTTTTTAATTTGTTTGAAATACAAACACATTTAACCGATTACAAGTAGAGTTTATCTCGTTGAGATTCAAATATCCCTCTCAATGAACCTTTAAAAAAAATTAATTAACAAATAAATTAAAAAAACACTGACAATTATTACCATTTAAATTTTTTTTTTTTTCAAAATGGCTATAACTTTTTAAATGAAATACTTGGCTTCTTCTCATGTTAGCAAAAACAGCAGACTAAAAATAGGAAAGGCAAATGCAAATCAGCTTCATTTCAAACTATTTTTAATTACCTTGATGATTTCATAAACAAAAATTTCCACTTCCTTACGGATTTCCACACAAAATTGGAATGCGTGGCGTTTATTCAGGAATCATCCAAATTATCTAAGATTTTATTTTTAAGCTAGGTGGCTCAAATCGAATAAAAAACCGTATGGGAACTAAAAGTTTTTTTTTGCAGCGGTCCAATGCATATATAACTTGTTTACGCATCATAGATTTTTTGAATTTAACAATCTTTAAAAAAAATTACTTACAATCATCAATCTGAAGTTCACAACAAAAATATGCTATTATTCTTCTGATTATAGTTTTGTCTAGCTCCATTCCACGGAAAAGGATTTTTTCATGAGCGATAGGTCACTCAAACGCAACCAATTTGCCAATTGAAATACATTTTTACTATCAGTCAAGTTTTCTTATGTCAAATAAGGCCGGGACAGATTTTGAATCCTTCTTTTGTCACTTGGAGTTGGAACATCGCGAGGGGGTGGATATTCAAAAGTAATGCAAAAAAATAATAAATTGAAATAAATTGCACGAAAACTTGTACAAAACAAAATTGTATACTATTTATTATTATATCGCTGCAAGCTTTGTTTGAAAATTTCAAATTTTTAAGTTTTTAAATGTCCCATAATTTTTTTTGGGTTGTTTTTACTGCTAAAAAAGCAATAACAATTTTGGACGCGATTCGTTCAGTCTTGAATTAGCGCAACAAGTTTCAATTTTGTATGGAAACTTGTATGAGAAAACAAAAATTTTCATTTAAAAATCACCAGTACACCTTTGGTGAAAGTTCAAAAAATATAATTTTGAATTTTGGAATGTTCCTTGATTCTTGCAGTACATTTTATGTTAACAAACCCCAAACCTTTCTATTACTCCAGAAAAGATATGCAATGTTTTACAAAAACAAATTTTTCAAAATTTATTTTTTGAAATTTAGCGTTTTTGGCTGCTATTTGAAAGCTGTTTAACCGTAGGATAAAAATAAAAAGTCGCTTTGCAGAGCCAATAAATTTGTTGATTTACAGAACCGTCGTAAAAACATTTCATAAAATGGCTGTAGGCTCTAACAAGCAAGTCTTGCCATTTTTAAAGACTTTTCAATGGATTCAGATTTTTAATTTGGTTATAGTTATAACTTTTTTTCATGACAATTTTAGCTTCTTCTCGTGTGAGCGAAAATTGAAGCTTTAGATTGGCATCGAAAAAACATATGGGAAGGAAAAGTCTTTTTGCAACGGTCTATTACTATATCATTGAACGAAACGAAAGTTCAAACATGAATACAAAAGGTCACAAAGATAACATTTTACACAATTAGATTTTTCCTCTTGAAATCTTTCGGATGACTGATAAATTTTTCGAAATTTCATTAAAATATTTCAAACTTTACTTATTCCTCCTTTCGGGCATTTTGAAAATTTTGAAGGGAGGGTGACAAAAAAAATCTCGTTTGTTCCAGCCTAATTTTATTTTTAAATCCTGAATTATTTAACAAAAACATGAACCAAATTATGCTCGAATTGTGTAGACCCAACCATCTGGAGGACCAAAAAAACTTTTGCAGCATATTTCCGTTTATTTGAACTTGAACAAAAAATCAAATTTTGTAACGTGAATTCACTTATTCGCGCTGTTATAGCTCCACTGGGTCCATACTAAGGTTGCCAGAATTTTTTCAGCACGTATTCGGGCCAGACAAATCCGTGCAATTTTATAAAAAAAAAACCTGTCAAACGCGTACAAAATGCGGACAATTTTTGTTAAAACTAGAAATTACTTAACGAAAATAAAGAAACAAATTGAAAAGAATAAAAAATCCTTCAAAACTTATCAACAGATTTTAATTCGAATTTAAGGCTTCCAAAATACCTACCATGGTTATTTTTATGAAGTTTTTCTACAAAAATTTTGTTTAGGAGGCTAACATCAAAAAAATTTACCACACAATTTGTTTCTTTTCTCGTTTAATTAGCCAAATAATGTGAATAAATCTGGGCATTTTTCAATGAAATCCGGGCAACCGGACCAGGAAGAACTGTTCCCAAACTTTGTATTAAATATATCGATTTCTTCAAAGTTTTGTGTTTCAGAATCGTCTCGCCATTTTTAATAACTTGTGAAAAATACAAGCATGTGGAATGTGTCCATTAGACCGCTGCAAAATGACTTTTATCTCCCATATATTTTTTCGATGCCTTTTGGGTCACCAAACATCAGTCTAAAATTTGAGATAATTTGGTTGATTCCTGAGTTAGCGCAACGCGTTTCAATTTTGTATGGAAATATGTATGAAAGAAGAAATTTTTGCACATCAGATCATCCAAAACATTCATTAAAGCTTGAAATGAAGTCGATCTTAGATTTTTAGTTTTGACTATTATTAAGCTTAATTTTTGCAAACATGACAAGCAGCTAAGAACTTCATGAAAAAAGTTATTACCGTAGTCACCGTTATTAGGTAGTCACTTAGGACCACTTATTTTTGTGATTTTCATAAACGACTTAGCAACCGTCCTTCAATCACCAAAACTACTGTTCGCAGATGATTTGAAAATCTACCGGATCGTTGACTCAAGAGTGGACTGCGCTGCCCTCCAAGAAGACATTAACAGACTTCTCGCATGGTGTGGAAAACATGGAATGGAAGTAAACGCTGATAAGTGCAAGTGCATCAGCTTTTTTAGAACCAGAAATTCTTTGGTCTTCGATTACGCTTTTGGTGACACTCCGCTCGAAAGAGTTGTCACAATTAAGGATCTTGGAGTAACCTTTGATCAGAAACTCTCGTTTAATCAGCATATCGCAACAACAACAGCTAAAGCCTTCGCTCTGTTTGGATTCCTGCGACGAAATACTTTGAGCTTTGAGGACCCATCGCTCTCAAGACAGTGTTCTGCTCTTTGGTGCGAAGTGTCTTGGAGTATGCGGCACCAGTTTGGGCACCCTACCACTCTGTCCATATCGAACGAATCGAACGAATTCAGAGAAAATTTCTTCGTTATGCGTTGCGTCAACTGCCATGGAGAGACCCTGTAAGGCTACCACCCTACCCACAAAGGTGTGCTCTTTTGTCTATACCGTCCCTAGGCCAAAGAAGAACATATTTGCAGCGAATGTTTGTATACGACATCCTGACAAACGCTATAGACTGTCCACAATTGCTCCAAAGTTTGAGTTTGCACGCCCCAGCCCGCCGTTTGCGTAATCAAACCACCCTTTGGCTACCTAGAAACAGAACAGTTTTTGGACAAAACCACCCGCTGAATCGATGTTGTCAAGTCTTCAACGATGTTTCACACTTGTTTGACTTCAAAGTATCCAAATCAATGTTTAAATGTGCAATACGTAACGTTCCCTAGTTTTAACATAGTTTTAATTTAAACATAAGTTAATTTTAATATTCGGTCTGTATGGCAGCAGTCAAAGACTTAAAATAAATAAATAAAATAAAAAATCTGAATCTTATAAAAGGTATTCAAAAATAGCAGACTTTGCTTCTTTGAGCTTTTAATTATTTCATGAAATTATTTTGCAAATGTTATAAAAATCAATAAATTTCCTGGCTATGCAAAGCAGTTTTTGAGATTTTTTTTACTCATCCAACGGTTTCACAGCTTTCAAACAAGTAGTTAAAATCGCTAAAATTAAAAAAAAAAATTAAAACAAAAATTTTGTATAACATCAAATATCTTTCCTGGGGTAAAAGTTAAGTTTGTGGTTTGTTCACATGAATTGTACTGCAAGAATCAAGGGATATTTTTTATTCAAAGTTGTATTTTATGGAATTTTCAGTTCAGTTTTAGCGATTTTTGATTGAAAAATTTTGATTCGCCGTACAAATTTCCATACAAAATTAAAACTCGTTGCGCTAATTCAGGACTGGATGGATTGCTTCCAAAAATTTTATTGCTATTTCTGGCAGCTGAAACAACCAAAAAAAGTTATGGGAGGTGTAAAAATTTAAGAATTTGAAATTTTCATACAAAGCTTGCAGCGAACTAGTGTCCATGCTGCATGCACGCACATATCCAGCTTCTATTTTTGAACGTTTCCTCTTCACACAAACGGTAAAAATGCGATAACCTCAAGTTTGGCAAAAATATGCTCTATTTGTAGAAATTTCAAAAATCATAATACAAAATTACTTTAGCTTAAAAACTTTGGTAAACGAGACCACTTCCAAGAACTTTTCCGTAAAGGTGTGTTCATTTGTGTTGAAGACGGAATGCAGTTTTCAGCCCAGTGAAAAAAGATTCTGCTAGTTTTGCATCATTTTGAGCAAAGCGTAGTGTTCAAGCTAAAATTAAATGGAGGAGAATTATTTTTAAGCTATCATAGTTTGAAAACTAAACGCTTACAGTTTTGACATCACATTTTTTACTTTTATTATAATTATTTTATTAAAGTTCTTTTTTCGTGTAAAATAAACTTTTCAGTTAAAAATGTAAAATTTGGAGATTTCAAAACAATTTTTTTATTGTTAACTTCAAAAGGAAAACGTATTTTTGAAGTGTCAATTTAAATTGAGTGTTTTTTTTTTTTTTTAAAGAAGCCCTTTGGACAGAGGACGGCACTGAAACGATACTCGCTAGTTAGTCCGCTACATGTTTGTTTGTATATTTATATATGAAAATAATTTGTAGGGAAATTACGGCTAGAAAAATTCTACCAACTTGTGGAAAATTACATTTATCGGCATTCTTGCTTGAAGAATTGCACCTAGTGGAGTTCGTATATCCGTTTCTTAATCAGATATTTCTCAAACCCTGGAGTCTTAAAAGCTTCGCTTTGGTTCAAAACTCATCCAGTTTACATGAGTAAATATCGACTTTTAGGCTTGTATTGAAATTTGAATTTTTGGTTTTGAAAATTCGTCCTCATTTTTGTTTCTTCTAGGGTAATGGTTTTTATGCCAATATATAGATTCTTTTAAGGATATTTTTCGCTGAACAACTTTGTTGAGAACCGTTACTTCGTGTATAAAAATGCGCCATCTATAATGCATACTTTCAACCACTCTTTTTTTTTTCAAATCAATGCTATTTTTGATTAAGTTTTTTGTTTCCTGAAACTTGACCTTCAAATGACAAAAAAAAATGAATTTGGTCGAAGCTCTAAAAGATTTAGCCGATTGTCCTCCTTCGGCACAAAAACAACACATTTGACTTTTTATATCTCCATCACCGTTTTTGCGTAATGGCACAATTCCAGATTCAGTTTGAACAGAGTATAAACTTTGTGGGACCTATTGAAGAGCTTTTTAGAGAAAACGGTCGCATTTGGAGGCAGTTTTTTTTTGTATTTTAAGCCATTCATCGTGTCAATTGTTATGAAAGACTGAGTTATTAGAGGATTCCACAGATTGTTAGCATCCTCAAATACTAGACCAAGGCCATGCGAACAGGGGGGGGGGGTGGAAGGGCTTAGGGGTTTAATCCCCCCATGAAGATTTTTTAGTAACGGAAAATTACTTGATTTTAAAATGTATATGAAAATAAGTGTTAACAAGGAAGCCCGAATTTTTTCTCGCCTCCGGCGGAATTTTGTCTTCAATTACCCTTGACTTGAGACTTGAGACAGATCTTCGACACTATTTCTCGCGTGAGCTTTTATTAAATCGTATAAAACTTAAAAAAACTTATCTTAAAAATTCACAAAAAAAAACTTCTACAAAAAATATCATACAACTTTAAAATTTGTGTTTCACTTAAAGAATATGTTGTCCAGGCTACAAATATTCTAAATGAAAAGAAGTTGTGACTAGTTTATGTCAGTTTTGGTATATTTTCGTAATAAAACTGTTCTTTACATTTGATTGTAAATTTCAATTTGTAATTCAACCAACTTGTTGTACTGTAACACAAAATTTAATATACAAAACCCTTACCTCGTCTTCAGAGTATCCTGTTTTTTTGTTTTTCTAAATGCTCAATAATACAGGTTTTCATAATTTACACAGGGCCACAAAATTTACATTATTCTGAGGTACAATTAATTTTAAAGGAAATTTCGACTTATTTGGATGCCCCGAATCTAAATATGCAATATTTCATCAGCTTTTGTTATTGAAATGACTTGAAAATAAATAGAATTTCAACACTTTTTTTTACAAAAACTTTTTTAAAAAATTAAATGAATTTTCAACTTTCCTCAAGACTTTGAGTAATTTTGAGTTCTGCGAAAAAAGTTAAAGAAGTTTTATGTTTTTTCACTTTTTGTCAATTATCAAATTTACAAGAAGATTTGAACAAAAATGATTCGAACATATTTTAATCATTTTCATATTTTTTTTTTGCGGGTTTTGAACAAATATGTTAAAAAACATCAATTTTTTTAAACACTTTCTGCAGTAATGTCAAAAATACTTGTTATTATATCTTTCCATTTTTTTAATTTTGAACTTAAATATTTTAGATCATGCATCATAATTTTATTCCTTAACCCTTCATTTCATATTTTTTTATTTTAACTTTTTTGGTTATGGTGAAAATTGTTCATTAAAAAAATCTTCTAAAATGTTTTAATAAATTATCTTTTTCATTCTCATATATTGTTTTAATTTTCAAATACATTTGTCGGAATTTTTAATGCAGTTTTTTTATTTTTCTAATTAACTTTCCGATTTTCATAGTCAAACTATTTTAATTTTTAGAAATAATTTTAACTAATTTGTCTTTGTTTTCTAATTCTAATTCGCTATTAATAGCGGCACGTTAAAAATTTAGAATTAAGGGCTTTTGTTCCAAGGACACAAAAATTAAGGGGGATAGGGTCTAACACTTTCAAATAATCGTTTTTTTATTTTCTTATTGTAAAACATTTCAAGAATGTTGTGTCAAATTTTCAAGTCAATTGAAGCAAAACTGTAGAAATTATAGGCCTTTATCTCCTCCTATCTAATACTGCAAGAAAGCAAGAGCAGAAACTTCAAACGCGTTTTTCTCGAAAGCACATTTTTAAAGTCCGTGGACATCGTCATTTGAAAACTACTTATCCGATTCTTTTCAAATTTGGAACATATTTTCTACATATAAAATACCAGACCCCAACGTTTTTCTTTTTTTGTTTTTTTACTTTGGGGAGATTTTTCAGAAAAAAAATTGCGGATTTTTTCGTGAAAAATCGTAGTTTTTACTTCAAACAGCCACAAAAATTTCATAAATTTTTTTTAAGTTAAATAAAAACGTTGAGGTCCAGAAAAACATCTATTAAAAATATTTTGCTCTGATTTTTTGACTTCAGATGATTCTGTGCTGAGATACAGTGTCCACCGCAAATCCTGTTTTCTAAAAGGCATCCTCGAAAGTGCTCCGTCACCGGCTTATTTTTCAATATTTTTTTACGAAAAAATTACTAAATGGTCTTTTAATAATGCTTTGTATAATGCAAAAAATTTGAATACATTTGTATGAACGATAGCTCTAAAAAAAAATCGTGAAAATGGTGTTTTTTTACCTGCTAGACCCAACCCCCCTTCTTAAGAATTAGAAAAAAATAGACAAATTAGTTTAAATTATTTTTTAAAATTAAAATAGTTGAAGGCTTGAGCCTACCCCCATTCTGAAGAAAAACATAGTTTCAAATTTTTAACCTTTTCTTTTTTCCAGGACCCAATATTTCAATCGAAAGTGACAAAATACTCAGAGCTTGAAATTTGAAACTTTAAAACCTGTGTTTGTTAATTCAAAAACTTTTATTTTTTTTCATTAAATAATGCTTTTTCAATCGACCATGATTTTTTAATTTAACCTTCAAAAGTTTGAAATAATATTCGAAGTAGCAATTTTAAAACTTAATTTTAATGCGCTTTGTGAATTCAATGCGATTTTAATGCGAATTTGCTTTGTGCTTTCAACATTTACAACAAAACTTGGAACTCCTTATTTTAAATTTTTTTTTATCAGTTTTGATCGATCATTCAAGATATTATCCATTTCCCAACATTTCCTTGACAGAATCATCGAACATGAAGTAATAATTTTAAACTTTGATAACTGAAGGATTTTTTCATAAAAGGTTTTATCTCTGACTTCTATAACTGGCACTTTTGAAACAATAATAAATATATTCTTCCTTTTGTCAAATTTGATTAAACTATCAATCATTGAATATATTCTACAAAGTTAAAAATGGATTTTTTTCAGTGATCGAAAATCCACATTTCAAATTGCGATAAAATATTTGTTTGTTTCAGTTCAAAAGACTACAGCGGAATTTTTCAATCAACCCTTCAGTTGAAAATGAAGATAAGAATCAAAAATTATTACCATTTTTCTAACAAGTTAGCATGGTTAGTTAAGTATCTGACTAGAAATTTTCATCACTTATCCGTTTTTTAGCATAAATCCAGAACATATCAAGCAAAAACAACCATATTTTATAAGTTAGATTGTTCGCGTACGATTAATTTGAGACCCTCCTTTTTTAGGGCGAAGCTTAAGGAAACAGCTTCAAATTATCAGATCTTTTACACAAATGTATAGATGAAGATTTAGAATATTATTTTAATTTATTTTTGTGTTGCAATTCGAAACTCCAACTGCAGCTCTCATTTTATAGCGGTTGCTTATGAATAATGTCATAATTTGATTTAAAATAATGCCAATATAAAAAATAAAAATTTGAATAATGTTTTAAAATATCATTTGATTTTGAAAGGTGAAGCAAAGCACACCAGGTCAGCTAGTAAATTAATAGGATTTGTGAGGGACCATTCAAATATTACGTAACGCATTAAGGGCGGCGGGGGGGGGGGAGGTTATAGCAGTTTGTTACGGTTTGTGAATTTTTGATAGAAAATCAAATTAAAATGTGTTACGTAGGGGGGTGTGGGGTTTGAAAATGACCGAAAATTGCGTTACGTAATATTTGAACGGCCCCTGACAAATTTGTGTAAAAATAAATTTTATCTTTGGCTTCTGGGTAAAAATTATGCACTTGTGAATGTTAACCCAAAAGATGGTAGATTATGAATAAAAACTAACACATCAGATTAAAATCAGTTTTGAAATTATGTACAAAGTCAAAAAAAGAAATGACACCTACCTCAAGAAAAAAAAAACTTCCAGCCAATTCCAGTATGCGTCACATGGCTAGTTGGTCCCCCGAAAACGATCACGAAATCTAACATCTCAACCAAAACATTTTCACGCAAAATCCTTCTAAACAAAATTCAAACAAAGTGGCGAGGAAGCGGAAGGTGTAGTTTAGAAAGATAAAAAAAATAGAAATACACACACAGCTTCACCTCAACGTACCGGAGAGCATGCAATTTGTATGCAAATTCTATCCAATAATAATAACAACAAAGCATAAATTTACCGGCCCCTTGTTTCGACCCGGAAAATGGCCTCCGACTCGGGCTTGGAGCTCACAACTTTCCCGCGACTGGCCACATCTTCCGGAATGGGAGTGGGATCGCCGTTTGATTTAAATTTACCAGAACATCCGCCGGACGTGACGATATTCAGACTGGCTGAAAATTACTCAGATTTTGAGTGGATTTTACACTCTGTTTTCGTTATTTAAGACGATTGAACTGAATTATATTTCTTAAAAATGATTTTCCTACATAATTACTATTCGGGAAGAAAATAATAATATAACCGACTCGTCTCAAGAAGGTTGAGCCTTCTTCCTGTGAATGAATGGGTCGCCAGCAAAAAAAACTTAGGTAAGCGCCATTCCAAAAGTCGTTCAACAGAAGAGTGCACCTTTATGTGTCCTAGCTAGTAGCAATTTTGAAACAGAGTGTACAAAAAAAAAGAAAATATTACCGGAGTAACGCGATATGGATAGACATCGGAGCAACTTGTATGCAAAGTGTTGAATTGAACCGCAGCTAAAGATGGAAGCGAGGCAGGGAGAAAAAGCAAAACCTGACTGCTGAATAATGGTGAAAACCATCGTCACGGGGTCATAAAATTAAAACAAATTGCGTGAAAATGGAGAGTACTGCACCGCTAACTGCTCCCCTTCTCCATCGTTCAGAGGGACCGGTGTGTTGTCAATCGGGGGACCCTCGAGGCCAGACTATTTTCTAATGCTCGGTATGGAATGGCTTCATTTGAAACATAAGTTTTTATCACGGAGAGAAATGTGGAAAAAAACTGACCCACCTTTAGTGAGAATTTTTAAAGCACCAAAACTGTTTCACGAGTCAAACAGATTTCAGAATGAATCCTTTAAGCGTCTTTAAAACAATTTATTTTATGTTTAAAAAAATCACAATCAACCAATACCATATTTATGGTGTCATACTGAATTCTTTAAATTCTTTGAATACAGAATTGGAAACGATTAAAACGCTAACAGTAAATGAAATTATATCACAAAGTGAGTAATTCAACCACAAATAAAAAGCCTATTAGGGGACATTCAGCTTGTTATTCAGATTTCAATTTAACTCTGATGAAAAATGACATTCGGTATGTTCCCACCTACATAATGTTTTCCACAGTTCAACCTTTCCTAGAATTGAATTTTCAGCTGAACGAAATTTATTCACCAAAAGTGATCAGAAGCCAATTGCTGCTTCTCCCGAAACCCAACATCAAAACGGCACGAATCAACCGGAGGGTTGAGGTAATTCATTATCTTTTATGAGTAGGTATGCTACAAATATGCTCTCGACCACACATTTGGTTGACCAGGAGGCTTAGCGAGCAGAAAAAATATCCCTGATAGTCCAATGAACTGCGTTTGACCGTCATTTAATTGTGGTTTTTTAAAGTCAGAAATGGAGTTTGGCTATTGAGTAATCGGTTTAATTTACTTTTTAGTAAACTTTTCGGGAGACTGTTTTGAAGATTATTGGTAAGTATTCTTATAAACTCATAAATTTATAAGTAAGTCGTATGGGAGGAGGAGGGAAGATGAGAGTTACAACCCCTCTAGAAGCAGAAAAAACAAAATGTAAGAAAACAGTTTTATTACGACAAATACCAGAACTGACATAAAACAATCGCAAATTCTTTCCATTTAGAATATTTGTAGCCTAGAAAACATATTCTATACGTTAAATACGAATCTTGAAGTTGTTTTGATAAATTTTGCAGCAGGTTTCTGTAAATTCTTAAGATGTTTCATACGACGTAATGAAAGCTCACGCGAGATTTACTTCTTCTTTGAAACTCGGATAACTCATTTTTTTCGCTCGTTAATTTACAAAAGTTTAGTTTCATGATTACTTACCACTTTAGTTTTACGATAAACTTCATTGTTAAGGAACTAAATTTAATTTTTCGAAAATTGCATACCACGTGAGCTAATTTACTTAATTTCAGTATTTTTTTCGGTTCCAAATATAGAACATATTTGTCGTTTTGTTGTCGGTTTTCCTAATCTCGCTTTTTAAATGGCCTCCTAATTCTTCTTTTCTTCCTTTTAACCATTCATTTCATGATTATTTATTTTTCCTTAAAAATCATTTTAAACAGTCGGAAATGATGTGTACGTTAAAAAAAAATTAAAATAAAATACCATTTTCTCTTTATCCATACATTAATTGTTGCAAATTTGTAACTTTATGAAACAAAAGGTTAAATTAAAACAGCATTGGTGTGAGTTGAAAACATAAAAATAGTCCTTTTCCAGCTTTTCATGATTTTCTTAGCTTGACATCCGGTTTTACATTTTTCCAGATTTCGTTACATAAGAACTTAAAATTGAATTTAAATCTTTTTATTATCTTTTTTTTTTAAAGATCCATATTTTGTCAAGATTTCTTGACTGCTTAGAATATTTAGAATATTTACCCTCTAGAACCCAATTTTTTTTCTCAGAAGAATTCATAGACGTTGTATTTTGTGAGAACAAACAACTTTGTGCTACAAAAAACCATATAAATGGAAAATATTTGATTAATCAAACAAAATAGTTTTAAGCAAGTTTTTCATTTCATTATTTTTTACCGTCATCGGTTAATATTTTTTCTCATTTTTACTTGATTTTATAAGCTTCTCTTAACTTAAGCGAATGCCATGCTCATGTCAAACAGCTGTCATTATTTCGGAATGTTACCATTCAATGGTTTTAAACATTTTCAAATATTAGCCTTGAAACACATTTGAATTCAGCATTTCGAAATCAGTCAAAAAAAATAAACGTTACAGCTTTTACGGCAGCTAGATTAACTTTTTTTTAGCTATGTCGGAAAAAGAACAGTACAGTAATTATCGGTTTTTTTTAAAAATAATTGCAGAAAAGAATCATATCTCATTTCTTACAAAGGTTATCGCATATAAAAACATCGCAAACATTAGGCCGGAAATATTTATCAGGGAAAATGCTTAATATAATTGAATTATAAAAAGAATTTAAAATTATTAGAAGTTTTGAGTTGTTTCCAGCTGTGCTGGAAAAAACAATTATTCAAACCGGAAGATCTAGAATCAATTTCTGATCATTATAGAAATCTGCGTTCATCAAACCTCTACACTTTTTTCCCGAAAATTAATTTAAGAAAAAATCAGAACGAAAAAAATAACTGTAAATACTTTAATAGGACCAAGTACTCTAGTATCTCTAATACGTTTTCGTTCCAGTTTAAGTTTAAGATTTGAAATTCGAATTGAAGGTTTTCCAACTGATTTGACATGCTTTTCCTTTTGAGCTACTCCAATTTTGAAAGTTTCCTCTACTGAAGTAATTACCTATCCTTAATTCAGTAGATCATTTTTTATTTGGCCATTCTCAAATTGTTTTCGTTATAAAAATGATTCCACAGTTGAAGTGTGAATTTCTTTGAGTGATTCTCTAAACATGAATATCACTTTTGTTTTGTTTCTTATCTACTTCCAAATTTTACAACGGAGATTCAAGTCATTTTGACTTTCAAGTCTTTTTATGAGTTTCCAGAACTCAAAATTTTTATATATCGTATTGAACTATTTCAAAAATATGGAATTGAAATACTCTTTTGGAATATGATTTTTTCCCTGTTTTGGCTCTAATTGTTACTGCATCCTAAGAGCATGAGTGCAAAAATGATAGATTTTGAATCTATTATCCAACCGATTTTTCATATTTGAGGCTATAATTTTCAAATATTTAGATTTTTTTATCGTGATTTCACTATCGAAGTGAAATAAAAATTATCAAAAAATTTAAAATTGTAAAAAAAACAACTCCTACGAGAAATTGGTCTAAATAACGTGTTATAGGGTAAATGTACCCGACCTTGGCACCTAAGGCATGGTTTACCCTTTTTTTCGACATTCCAACCTTCCTGTTGAGTGTACCCTAGAACACCCTTTGAAGAATTTACTTGCTAACTTGCTTAGAGTTCAACAAAAATATGTGTTCTCTATGGAACTTTCAAAATGTGAGCAAAATGCATGTAAAGTACTCTCTGCGGTGCTCCAATTACTTGGCCGCCGTACCAATTGTTTTCCGTTACTATGATCCGATTCTTGGCCACCAGCAGAGTGCAATAGATCTTTACCAACAAGGCTCAATTGACAGTTAACAGAATCGTTGGCTATTCTGAATATAAGGCCACTGACAGAATGACGTCAGCTGAGCGTAAAGTTCTATGCGACGATGGAATACCGGGCTTCACTCATACAAAGAAAAGGCTTTTTAAAACATTGATGAAATTTGGTTGGAAGGGAAGCACAAAATAAGCTTTCATTTCAAAAAGTCGGAAGTCCAGAAATTCCGCAATGCGATTGCGACACATAGGGTTATTTTCATTACCAAACAACTGTCTTCATATTGTGGAGTTTGGCTCCATAAAGTAATACAGATTGATTATAGTACTAGCACTGATAAGGTACTAGATTCAATATAAATACTTAAGCTCTGAAAATACAAATAATACGATACCTCAAAAATTATTATTTTCATTCATATAGGTAATCGATTAATTTCGTCTTAAAGCTTAAAAAAGTGCGTTTGAAAAATTGTTTTTAACAAAAGTAGATATAATTTTGTTTAAGAAAAAACACAAACAACAAATCTCATTTCAAAAATATAACTGAATTAGATATAAATATCTCGCTGAGATAGGTTTGAGTAACGATTCTGATATGCTCTTCTGATCGGGTATACTTTTATTAAGAAGTATGAGTCGAAAGAAAAATACTGGGGGTACTGTTGTTTTCTCTGTTTTGATTTGCCTGCATGACTTAAAAGCTGCTATTGGATTTTCGGAGTCTTCATTCCAGTAGGTACTTCTAGTATTTCTTCTCAAATCCTGATAATCCTATTCCAATTCATTTATATTTCAATGCATCAGGTAAATACCTTCAATGTATTCCATTCATCTGAATGACACTCGAAGTCAACTGCCTGCCCGTCGGCACGCATCCTTTTTTAAATTCCAATAGCCCGATTGCAATTCTTCAAGTAAACGTATAGAAATTCCGATTGTCCAGTTTGAATCCCCACAAACGGCTGCCTGTTTCTCGTTCGCACGCTTCCCTTTGAGAATTCTAATAGTCCGATCCCGGTTGGGCCGATCCTTCAAAATTCCAATAGATCAGGTACACTTAGGGGAGGAGCGGGCTATATGCGCCTATTAAGCAGAACACTGATTTAATCAAATATCACGTCGAATATGTGTACAAAAACTATATACACGTGTGCAGGCATCTGTTTTCTATACAATGGAGTAATTTTTATGTTAAAATTTTCCTCTGTTTCTAAGAAAACGATTTTATTGTACAGTGGTGTTCGAAATAATAGCAGCGCAAGTGAAGCGCATCGAATTATACTGCGTACTTGTATGAGGGTTGTCCTCTGCTAACAAATGTTACGCACGTTAGTGTATTGATGAGTGATGAGTGCAACGCTCGACTTTTTCGATGCACTACGCACTTGTTTACTTTATTCGGTTGCCATTTTGAAAACATATCGTTCTTGGGCTGTTCGAAAAAATAGCAGCACAGGTTACAAAGTGCACCAAATCGCTGAAGTTTTGAAGAAATTCATAGTTTTCGATGTGAATTTGTTGTGGTAAGAGACATGAAGGTTCCATGATGAGTTTTGGTTGATAAGACATTACCGAAAATCTGCAATATTTCAGCAAAATGGGTCGCTCGAAGCATTGTACGCTAGAAGAACGAAATCACATCAAACGACTGATTGCAAGCGGAAAAACATATCGTGAAGTTCAGGAACTGCTTAACTGTTCTGCGAAAAAGGTATACAATGCATTGCACTGGAAGGAAAAGGGTGAAACTCGTGGCAGAAAGCAAGCAACAGCTTCACGAACTGACCGGAAGATGATTCGGTTGGTGAAAATGCAACCACACATCTCATCAAGAGCGCTGAAACAAGAGTTGGATCTTCCCATCAGTACCTCAACAGTAAGAAAACGTCTGATTGAAGATGAATTGCAAGCTAGAAGCCCGAAGAAAGTGCCCCTACTAACTTCACATATTCATAACCGCTTGAACTTCGCCAACTCTCACGTCAATTGGCCCATCCAAAAATGGCGTAACATTTTGTGGACTGATGAAAGCAAAGTAGAGTTGTTTGGTTCCAGCGGTAGGCGGATGTTCGTCAGACGTCCTCCAGGTGCAGAATTCCAACCCCAGTACACCGTGAAAACGGTTAAACATGGTGGTGCCAAAATCATGGTGTGGGGATGTTTTTCGTACCACGGTGTTGGGCCCATCCATCGTATAGACGGTATCATGGACACAGTTGGTTACGTAGAAATTCTGCAGAATATCATGCTACCATACGCAGAAGAGGAAATGCCCTTGAAATGGATCTTCCATCAGGACAATGACCCGAAACATACCAGCAGACGAGCAAAAGCGTGGTTCCGGGACAATAACGTTGATGTGATGGATTGGCCTGCTCAATCGCCGGACCTCAATCCTATCGAAAATTTGTGGGGAGACATCAAAAAGGCAGTTTTCGAGGCAAAGCCGACAAATGCAGAGCAACTATGGGTTGTAGTTCGCCGTGCATGGTCAGAAATATCTGTCATACGGTGCCAAAAGCTTGTGGACTCTATGTCACGCCGTTGCGCTGCAGTGATCAGAAATAACGGGTACACAACGAAGTATTGATGTCATAAATGACTTTCACATGGAGAAAGACTTGGTATGAATTCATTATTTGTTTTAAAAAAATATTTTATTTCTTGCTGCTATTATTTCGAACAGGGCAAAAATCATTTTTTTGTTATTCTCAGCCTGCAATTGATATTCTGATCCTAAATCTTTTGTATTCCTAATGTACCACTAATATGCTTACTAAACCAAGAGAGAATTGAAATAAAAGTGACAATACAGAAAAATGCCTAAATTATTTAAACAATTTCCGAGCCGCTGCTATTATTTCGAACACCACTGTAAGTGTTGTCTAAAATGCCGAACCTCAAACCGGGCGGGCTAAATGCGCCTAGGGTGATTTGCCAATCGTTGTCCCCTAACCCATTGTTGCACAGCACGACTTAAATTGTCAATATTTCAGCTGTTTTTCAAAATTTCATCAAATATAATACTGAATCATATAATTCGTAATGTTTTCTGATGAAATGAGGCTTTTGTGATATTTTCTGTTGGTAAGTGTGTATCTTACGACAGTTTTAATTTTTCTTGTTTTTCTCGCGCGGTTTTTGTGCTAATTGTTAACAAAAACCTTAACATTCCTTCTACGGCAAATAAGGTTTTACGTCAGAATAAAACATTTTTCGTATCAGTTTTCTATACGAAACGTTTGTTGGACAATTTTAACACCATGATTTTGAAAAAAAGTTATGATCCATACTTTACCAGAAAATATGTTGGATCGTACAACAATTGGTCCACTCAATCTCCTCCTGCCCCATTGTTGTACATAATTCCGCTGAAAAATTTGTTTGGAAATTTTAAATTTATAAATTCGTATACCTCCAATAACTTGTGTGGTTGTTTTTACAGCAAAAAATAGCAATAAAAATTTTGCAAGTCGTTGATTAAGTGCTGAATTATAACAACGTGTTTTGAATTAGTATGGAGGCTTGTACGGAAAAATTCAAATTTTCATTCAAAAACCATCAGAGATGTACTGAAAGTTCAAAAAACATAATTTTGTATTTTTAAAATATTTCTTGGTTCTTGCAATACATTGCATGTGAACAAAAACTAAACCTAACTTTTACCCCAGAAATGATATTCGTTGTCATACGAAAAATTCAAAAAAGGTAAATATTTTTTAATTTTAGTGTTTTGACAGCTAATTGATGATGAAAATAAGAATCGCATTATACTGCTTTGCATAGCCAATAAGTGTGATGGTTTAAAACTTTAGCAAAAACATGTCATGAAATTATTGAAAGCTTCAGAGAGCAAATCCTGCGTTTTACGATACTTTTCAATGGATTACGATTTTTTATTTCGAAATTGTAATAACTTTTTTCATGAAATACTTTGCTTCTTCTCATGCAGGCAAACAATTAATCTTGGGAATGGACAAAATCAATAATTTTTTGCATACACTCAATGTTGATTTTTAATAATTAATTCTATAATTCAAAGACACTTTATATATCCATAAGTTTATTTTTTATACCGTCAAATCTTAAAAATGTAGTTTTGAAATTATTAAACTCGTTGAAAAACTTATGTTTGCATGAAAGTCGGGCAATTTGCATTGTCTGAAAAATGTCAAAGTCAACTCAACTGCATTGGCTTTGAGAGACTACTTTTATATTAGATTTATTTTGAAATCCTTTATCCCGACCATTTAATCAACATTTTATGCAAAGAATCTAAAAACTGTTCTGAAAAAATCTGCTTTTCTAATTTCGTGACGACAAATCTAAAAGAATTTTGCTCCATGAAAACAGCGATCCCCTTGATATTGTTATTAATATAGTCAGAATATTGTACAGGAGGAAAACTACGATTCTTAATCCCAAAAACTAGAACTACTTATCTAACGTGCAATTTTCTCAGGAATTCGAATCTGCCGTCGAGTTGCCGTCACTGGAGACATCTATGTGAAGCTTTATTTGGCCCTTATCATCCAGAAAAATAAACAGTCATAGCTTTGTGAAACTTAATTTGATCCAAAACAGTTTTTCAGCCGGAAAACTCTCGGGAAGCATTTCTATGTGATGTGATTGTTTCCTGAAGATTGATGAAATACTACAGAGGTTACATTAATTACAAATAAACCCACTTATATGAAAAAGATATTTAAATCAATTAACTTTTTGAAAAAAAAATTCTCATACAAAATTGTATAGCATGAGAATAAATCAGTCAAACGATCTGAAAATTTGGGTGTGGTTGTGTCCATTTTCAAGTTTTAAATTGAGATTCATTATGTAAAAATCGATCGACTTCCAAGTGAGTCCTAAAACATTAGTTTTGTAAAATCGGATCTTCTTCATAGGGGTAAAACGGGGCAAAACAGATCACGTTCTATAATCTTTTCACCTGTTAGTAGCCACTTAAAAATTAAGCATTAAATACCTTTAAGTTCATTCTATGGGATTTCAAAGACATAGAATTTTATGTTGGTAGGACATATAAAGAAAAAGGCTCAACACTTGCAAATAAGGTTAAATAACACTCCACGCAAATGTCTTCGGGTAAATTAAGAGGTGGATTTGAGTTTCTGAGAAAACTTCACGTGTGATAAATGCTATTCCAGACACTCAAACCAGCAGCTTTGTGTTTTTTTTTAGGCCGAATTTAAATTAGAAAGTGCATTGGACGGTTTATATGGAAGACCCCCCTCCCCTCCCCCCTCATAAGGGGCCGTCTAAAAATTTGATTGCATTTGAACTACAAGTTCTCATAATAAGCTTCCGTAACGAATATCAGCCTATTCGACCTCATGCTGACTTGTTTTTAAAATGTGCAACCATTGGAAAAAATCGGACAACATTATGCACGATACAAAATTTCCCTGTGCAACTATTGGGCACAGACAAGCTGTTTTAAATGATTTTTTAAATTTTTATGTCACTTTTTTCAAACACTTGAACTTTTGGGTCTTGTTGACCAATCCTGTATGAGTGCATCGACAAAAAAAATCGAGTGAATTTGGTTGAAATCACTAAAATACAGCATAAACACCAAAATCAAGTGCTTAGCTGTGCAACGATTGGCAAATCACCCTATTTATGTTTTGAACAAAATTTCTGTTTTTTGGGCAATATTACCGTATAATTTCATTGAAACTGTTAGAAAGCAATAATTTCCGTACGACAAAGCTGAAGTTTAATAAAAATCTATGTATATTATAATTTTATGGAATAAAACAAAAGTTAGGGTTGCCATACTATGGAGGCAGTTCATCCATGAGAAAAACTTTATCAAATCTGTCTTTAGATCTTCAATTCATTCTTAAGATGTCATTCAGAGCTCAGATTTGAAGGTTCAGTGATAAAAATCATTTAATTATTCTATTTAACCTGTTATTTTAGGATGGAGGCATTTTACAAACACGATGGGGGCATACAGAAACACTCTGTTATTCCACTAAATAATCATTATTAAACGTCCACAAAAGCTGAAATATGTTTAATTGCTTAAGTTCATTTGAGTAAGAAACAAAAACCATCCTTGTTTTCGTTTTTAACTTGTTTACGTATAATTTTTAAAAGTCGAAATATTACATCAGAATGTATCAACACCTTGTATGATTTTTAAATTTTTTTTTGAGTTTATAAATTCATAAAATTCTTTCTTGCCTTATGTTCTAAGCGTATCACCCTCAAAATGCATTGGTCAGATAAGCTGTCTAGTCAGCCATTTCGCCAAACAGCCGTAGGGTCATTTAACCCGATAGGCCCATTTAGGAAACCTTTCCCCTATATGAATTCCCATTTGCCAATTCTATGGAACCCAAACGGCTGCCTGTCTTTGCGCGCTGGCCCTAAACAAGCAGCCGGGATCGAGCTATGCAGGATCAGTACGAAAATAAACACTCGCCTTCTATGAAGCGCAGGTAGAGTTGTAAGCAAGGACACACCGCTGGTGAGATGGGATGGCATTGGAAAAATGGTGAATTCAACTCTCATCTCTTATCGCCATCTTTTTTTGCATACAAGTCCTATAAGATTTTTAGTTTATATATCCTATCTGGATGAGTTATAATTTTGTTTAAATTATAACAACGGCTGATATGAATTAGTTATGGTTGCATGGAATTTTGATATAATTTGAGATATTTTAACATCCTACGAGTACTAAATTATAACTCATCCAGATAGGAAAAAATTTAATATCAAAATATCTCATCTAGATATAATTTAGTTTTTCTCTTCTGATCGGGTAGTTTTAAATGAAGTTTTGGGGAAAACATCAACCCAAAAATACCTCTTTAATTAACATGTGTTTTTTCCAGCTTCCAACACTGGTGGTGTATTTCGATTGAAGTTGCATGCCAAGAAAAGGAACAAAATTAGTTTTAAATTTTTATTTTAAACCTCAATAAATATTAACTCTTTGGTCTTTCTAGTATTTTTTGATTTTTTGTCGAGTTCAACTGTAAGCATGAGTATTTATTGCAAATTTTTCAAATGAATGTCCGCGTTTGAAATCGCATGTGAATTTAACAGTTGCACTAGAAAGGTGAGTTCATCTGATTTTCATACGATGATTTCCAACGTAATTTCCTCGGATGCAGATCGAAAAAAAATTTACTTCTTTATTAAAGTACAAAGAATCAAAAAAATCGGTATGCACAGATTTGAAACAAATTATTCTCTTCGCAATAAAAATATATTCAAAATTTTTCAAGCTCTATTTGGACTTGAAAAACATAAAAAGACATGTTGGCATGCCAAGAAAAGGACCATGCCAAAATAG
The DNA here is from genome assembly GCF_029784155.1 of Uranotaenia lowii. Classification (NCBI taxonomy): domain Eukaryota; kingdom Metazoa; phylum Arthropoda; class Insecta; order Diptera; family Culicidae; genus Uranotaenia; species Uranotaenia lowii. The sequence continues at coordinate 333,318,064 of NC_073693.1, forward strand.
GGCGCACTTACCCTAATTTGTCAGAATTTTTTCTGGACGTATCCGAGCCGGGCAAATCCTGGCAATTAAACATCCCAAAACCCGAGCAATATGCAGGCAAATTATTTCAAAACCATGGGAGGGTTCAATAAAAATCAAGAAAAAACGCTTTAAATTATATTTACTTAACACTTATCTGGTGATTTTAAATTGTATTTGCAATCTTGCAAGCTAAACTTACACCCTTTTGGCTCCAAGGGCCACATTTAAATTTTATTCGTATTTTGTTTCAAAATCTTGATTTAAAACTGTTCGAGGTGAGTCTCATTTTAAGTTTGATTTGAATGAGAGCAGCCCTTCCAGTAAATTGAGATTCTCGAAACTAGACAATACCATAATTTTTTTCTCGATTTTATTCAAGGATACCACAGATACGCCAAATTTTGGTTCCGATGGAAGCTTAATGATGCCTCGTTTGCGTTTTGAAAAGAGGATTCGATATCACAAAGATGTACAATTTTTGCTATGGATTATAACTTAAGTTGTGTTGATGTCAATTTAAGTCATCAAAACTTCTTTTAAATCGTTGCAAAATGGAAAAAGTAGACCTCAAAACCACCTCCCAAAAAAATCGAAGCCGCAGTTTTAAGAACCTAAAGTAAAACAAATCATTTGAAGCGTACCATTAACTGATAACAAGATCCTAAAAAGCAATCTTTGTTGCCCCCTTTCACCCCTACGAATATTTTGTCATATTATAAAATGATTGCTAAAGCAATCGATTGCACACAATAACTTTCAAATTTTAGATCGAAATAAATCAATGTATCGATATTCAAAGAATGAATTGGTTGAAACATTAGAATTTTAGGAAGGTGCTTATTTGAAAGGCTTAAAACTGAAACAATAACACTCTATTAATCTGCATCTTCATCTTCAACATTCCCATACAATAAAAAAGTTCTCAAAACCTGACATATTTTTGCTCAACTTCATTTTTACGAATTCTTCATGGATTTTCTTGTGATATTAAATAAATTTGAGATTTATTTTGTAACACATTTGAAAAAATTTTTAATAACATTTTCAACACATTTTATGGTATATTTTCGATGTATTATTTTTCCCCCTTTTCATAATTTTTGTCATTAGTGTCCTTTTTGTCATTTTTGTCATTTTTGTCATTTTTGTCATTATTGTCATTTTTGTCATTTTTGTCAATTTTGTCAATTTTGTCAATTTTGTCAATTTTTGTCATTTTTGTCATTTTTGTCATTTTTGTCATTTTTGTCATTTTTGTCATTTTTGTCATTTTTGTCATTTTTGTTATTTTTGTCATTTTTGTCATTTTTTTTTTTCATTTTTGTCATTTTTGTTATTTTTGTCATTTTTGTCATTTTTGTCATTTTTGTCATTTTTGTCATTTTTGTCATTTTTGTCATTTTTGTCATTTTTGTCATTTTTGTCATTTTTGTCATTTTTGTCATTTTTGTCATTTTTGTCATTTTTGTCATTTTTGTCATTTTTGTCATTTTGTCATTTTTGTCATTTTTGTCATTTTTGTCATTTTTGTCATTTTTGTCATTTTTGTCATTTTTGTCATTTTTGTCATTTTTGTCATTTTTGTCATTTTTGTCATTTTTGTCATTTTTGTCATTTTTGTCATTTTTGTCATTTTTGTCATTTTTGTCATTTTTGTCATTTTTGTCATTTTTGTCATTTTTGTCATTTTTGTCATTTTTGTCATTTTTGTCATATTTGTCATTTTGTCATTTTTGTCATTTTTGTCATTTTTGTCATTTTTGTCATTTTGTCATTTTTGTCATTTTTGTCATTTGTGTCATTTTGTGTCATTTTTGTCATTTTTGTCATTTTTGTCATTTTTGTCATTTTTGTCATTTTTGTCATTTTTGTCATTTTTGTCATTTTTGTCATTTTTGTCATTTTTGTCATTTTTGTCATTTTTGTCATTTTTGTCATTTTTGTCATTTTTGTCATTTTTGTCATTTTTGTCATTTTTGTCATTTTTGTCATTTTTGTCATTTTTGTCATTTTTGTCATTTTTGTCATTTTTGTCATTTTTGTCATTTTTGTCATTTTTGTCATTTTTGTCATTTTTGTCATTTTTGTCATTTTTGTCATTTTGTCATTTTTGTCATTTTGTCATTTTTGTCATTTTTGTCATTTTTGTCATTTTTATCATTTTTGTCATTTTTGTCATTTTTGTCATTTTTGTCATTTTTGTCATTTTTGTCATTTTTGTCATTTTTGTCATTTTGTCATTTTTGTCATTTTTGTCATTTTGTCATTTTTGTCATTTTTGTCATTTTTGTCATTTTTGTCATTTTTGTCATTTTTGTCATTTTTGTCATTTTTGTCATTTTTGTCATTTTTGTCATTTTTGTCATTTTTGTCATTTTTGTCATTTTTGTCATTTTTGTCATTTTTGTCATTTTTGTCATTTTTGTCATTTTTGTCATTTTTGTCATTTTTGTCATTTTTGTCATTTTTGTCATTTTTGTCATTTTTGTCATTTTTGTCATTTTTGTCATTTTTGTCATTTTTGTCATTTTTGTCATTTTTTGTCATTTTTGTCATTTTTGTCATTTTTGTCATTTTTGTCATTTTTGTCATTTTTGTCATTTTTGTCATTTTTGTCATTTTTGTCATTTTTGTCCATTTTTTGTCATTTTTGTCATTTTGTCATTTTTGTCATTTTTGTCATTTTTGTCTTTTTTGTCTTTTTTGTCATTTTTGTCATTTTTTGTCATTTTTGTCATTTTTGTCATTTTTGTCATTTTTGTCATTTTTGTCATTTTTGTCATTTTTGTCATTTTTGTCATTTTTGTCATTTTTGTCATTTTTGTCATTTTTGTCATTTTTGTCATTTTTGTCATTTTTGTCATA
>NC_073693.1:333321449-333346686 GCF_029784155.1 Uranotaenia lowii
CGCTGTACATTCTCGGCGCCTTCAAACATCATACTAGACTAGACTCCCTGAGTACGGCAACCTTGCGTCAAATTAACAGAGTTACTAACGAAAATGTCCGTTTGTTGGATCTCTGCTATGCTAGCGAAGGGTTCCGTGTTCCGACCATTGATTCGGCTCCTGCTCCGTTCGTTAAGGCAGTTCAGCATCATCCAGCTTTACTGGTCTCGCTCGAGGTCACTGGATTGCATGCTTCTGTCGAAAAATCACCAAGCTCCCATCTCGACTTCAAGAAAGCGAATTTCGATGCTATCTCCCATATCCTGGTCACCATCGACTGGGAATCTGAACTCGATCTTTTGAATTCCAATGCTGCGGCTGAAACCTTTTCGCATATCTTGAATTAAGTTATCGACCGCCACGTGCCAGAGCGAAAGACTTCCGGGAATTTGCGGACTTCCTAGTTTACGAAAGAACTGCGTCGACTGAAGACGGCGAAGAGATGTGCTCTTAGAAATTACCATAAGCTCAAATGTATATCGAAGACTGAACTCCGCTTAAAAAAGCCAGTAAGCAGCGTTTGATAAAGTGAACCACGAAATCGCCATTGGTAAGCTTGGACGCTTAGGATTCTGCGAACCTTTACTTGGCTGGTCAGCCAGTTTTCTGCCTCCTCCGGTGTGCCCCAAGGTAGTCACTTAGGACCGATTATCTTCTTAATCTATTTTAACGATGTGTTCTCACTCCACGACGGCCCGAAACTTTGTTATGCTGATGATCTTAAACTGTTCTACGCCATAAACGGCCAGGATGACATTGTTTTTCTGCAAAACCAGTTCAATCTTTTCGCACAGTGCAGTGGTGCGACATCAACTGCCTGCCTTTGAATCGCAGTAAGTGTGCAGTCATCAGTTTCTTTCGAAAACGGCAGCCTTTTTGCGCGGACTGCTTCTTAGGAGATGAATCCATTGCGCGGGTGGGCCGCATCAATGATTTGGGCGTAATTCTCGACCGTAAGCTGGAATTCAAAACACATACGAACAACGTCGTCGATAAAGCTTCTAGAAGCCTCGGATTTTTATTTCGAGTGGCCAAGGAATTCAAGGACGTGTACTGCCTGAAGAGTCTGTATTGCAGCATAGTTCGATCCATCCTCGAATACGCATCAGCTGTCTGGTGTCGCTACTACCAGAACGGTAACGAGCGGCTCGAGACTATACAGAGGCGCATTTTGCGTTATGCCCTCAGACACCTTAACTAGCAAGATCGATGTCGTCTCATAGATATGGATACGAGCTTCTATCGTCGCCGATCTACTGACATCGCGAATCGATTGTCCTACGCTACTGGAAGCTATTCCTCTTAGTATGAGACCCCATGTACTGAGAAACCAGGACCTTCAACTGCATGTTCCCATTCGATTGAATAACTATGGAGCCAATAGTGCATTCATCGGTGTAATGAAAACGTTCAACCGCTTTTCCGAGCTTTGTGGCTTGTGATATAGCTCAGTTGGCAAGTCTGTTGTCTCTTGAGCCGATGTCCGCGAGTTCAAGCCCAAGAGTAAATATCGAACACAGTTGTACCGGATAAGTTTTTCAATAACTGTCCGCCAACTGCAACGTTGATAAAAGTCGCGAATGCCATAAAGATGGTAAAACGACTATAATCGAAACAAAAAAAAAAGCTTTTCCGAGCTCTTCGACTTTGATGATTCGATGGATGTTTTCCGAAGAAAAGTTTTAAGAATATCGAGAAATCGCTAATAAGATGTAAATTTTGTGTAACTTTAACTTCAAGTCGTCATTTAGACCTATACTTGGTCTGTTGATTGAATAAAAAAATATACAAATAAACGAAGTGTAACCTGTATATGATGCTTATTAGACCGGTTGTTCTCTACGGGCACGAGACATGGATATTGCTCGAGGAGGACCTGCGTACACTCGGAGTATTCGAGCGACGAGTGTTAAGAACCATCTTTGGCGGCGTACAGGAGAACGGAGTGTGGAGGCGAAGGATGAACCACGAGCTCGCGCGACTCTACGGCGAACCCAGTATCCAGAAGGTGGTGGAGGCTGGCCGGATACGCTGGGCGGGACATGTTGCGAGAATGCCGGACGACTGTCCTGCAAAACAGGTGTTCGCTACGAATCCGGTAGGAACAAGACGAGCGGGGGCGCAACGAGCGAGGTGGTTAGACCAAGTGGAGCGTGATCTGGCGAACGTGGGGTGCCCGAGAAATTGGAGAACGGTTGCTATGAACCGAGTGAATTTTAGGAATTATGTTCGTCAAGTTATGTCGTGAGACGGAATACTATGTAAATAAAAAATAACAAATAAACAAATTTTATGGTACACAACTCAGCTAAAAATTACAAATTTAAAGTAGAGATTTAGATGATTTTGCCAAACCTCCCCCCTTCTACCCCTGAGGCGGTTCTTTCTACGGCCCAGAATGATGGTATTTAGGTTTTAAAGTCTGTTGTCTAAACTTTCGTCAAGTGCAGTCTGGCCATGATTTCTTTTTTTTAATGAATGCAACTAAAAAGTATCACTTTTGACAGTTAAGTTTAAGAAAATTTTATAAAAAATATGACTTGATGCTATTCCGAATTATTTGTCATTATAAGTGAGCTCTCTATCCATATCTGGACGCGTCGTTTGTCTCTCATAAAATTAAAGCCACAACCAAATTGTTTGCATCCAACTTCAAATTCGAGATTAATTGAAATGTAGCAAAAGTTTTCCACATGCAGAGTAGCATCGTGAAGCAACATAGTGAAAACTAATCTGCAAAAACTGGTCACCCCCTTCCTGTGTTGTCGTGATTCATTCAAGCTTGCTGTTGGTGAGAACCTAATATTTGTAATGTGGACTGGTAGTGGCTGAGAGTGGAATCGTTTTACTGTTTCAGATGAGAAATTCCAAGAGCGGAGGCTAAATTTGAGGAGACCGTAGTGTATCGTTTTGAGTCCAAAACTACGAACATTTTGCCTCCAAACCAACCGTTTGCAACCGTCGATTGTTTTTATTTCACAATTCGGATTATTAGTTTGTCTTTTTCATGTTGATGGAAATGGGAAAAATTTGATGGTAAAGATTTTTCAAAAATTTCATTTCATAAAAATCTTAGAAAAAATCAAAATCGTATTTAAAACATCTTACGAAAAACTCTTCTTCTCTTATGTCCCGATCAATACTAAAATCACTTGAACCGATTACATGTTGATGGTTTTGCCACAACAATCAATGGAAGGGAATGAAATGGAGACAAAAAAATCCCTTTCCGGATCATCATCGTATACCGGAAGTTGGCAGTCCAACAAACCAGCAGCAAAACCAGAAAAGAAGTAACATAATGGGACTGCAGCTGATATCGACACCGAGATGTGGATCCTCGTGTTCGTTTGTCACTGTCAAATGGGGACTTTCGTTTCCAGCAAATTTTGGTTTGTTCCTGGAGAAAAAGGGACAGTGAGGACATAAACTAGTGTGAGATGGGGCGAAATACTTACAATTGGAAGAATAGGAAATGGTTGCAAAGGATGAACGAACGTCGCGTCGTCGTCGTCGACCAGTTGATAACTACTTGTCCACCAGGAAACCGTTTGGATGTATGTATAATGTTTTTTTTTTCCTGTGTGGCTTAAGAAAGTGTCTAGAGAAAAATTGTCCTCAGCCAGTATCAATGTTTGGGCAGTGTCAGTTGTCCCTGTTGAATTTGATGAGGATTATGGGCAGTGAAGTAGGTGATTTGGGACACCAGGAACAAAATTTAAAAAAAAAGACATGAGATATGAGATATGAGCATGAGACATGAGGCATGAGACATGAGGCAAGAGACATGAGAACATGAGTCATGGACATGAGATATGAGACATGAGACATGAGACATGAGACATAAGACATAAGAAATGAGACATGAGAACATGAGACATGAGACATGAGACATGAGACATGAGACATGAGGCATGAGACATGAAACATGAGACATGAGACATGAGACATGAGACATGAGACATGAGACATGAGACATGAGACATGAGACATGAGACATGAGACATGAGACATGAGACATGAGACATGAGACATGAGACATGAGACATGAGACATGAGACATGAGACATGAGACATGAGACATGAGACATGAGACATGAGACATGAGACATGAGACATGAGACATGAGACATGAGACATGAGACATGAGACATGAGACATGAGACATGAGACATGAGACATGAGACATGAGACATGAGACATGAGACATGAGACATGAGACATGAGACATGAGACATGAGACATGAGACATGAGACATGAGACATGAGACATGAGACATGAGACATGAGACATGAGACATGAGACATGAGACATGAGACATGAGACATGAGACATGAGACATGAGACATGAGACATGAGACATGAGACATGAGACATGAGACATGAGACATGAGACATGAGACATGAGACATGAGACATGAGACATGAGACATGAGACATGAGACATGAGACATGAGACATGAGACATGGAAATGAGATATGAGACATGAGATATAAGATATGAGACATTTAACAATGAAACAATTCGATCAAAAAAATTTTCTCATCAGGTTTTTTCATCAGCTTGAGAGATTCAAGTTTTTAAATGTAGGAAGCTAAAAAAGAGATCCCTCTAAATACACAACATTATATTCAGATCCCTCCACCTCTGCTTCTTGAATCAGGTATTCCCGGATATAGATTCGATGAAAAATGGAAACCGGTCCCTAGAAAACTAATGGAAAAGTTCGTTTTCCGCTTCACAAACGAATGGGAACCATTTTTTTCCAGCTTTCTGGATGATGCTTCCCCCTTTCGCTCCAAAAATAGTACTTTTATAGGACGCTCTATTGAATCTATTGGTCTCGTTCACTCCCCGTCTTTGTTATGATAAACGCAAAAGTTTCCAGTTCGAGAGGTGGTTCTTTGGATGTTTTTTTTCTGCTTTATTGTTGAAATCATTTATCGAACGATGGATAAAAAGGGTTTCCCTTTCTTAAAGCCGTGACAAGTGGTAGAAAAAATAAATTGAGAGACAAATTTCAAGGTTGGTGTTTGATAAAATATCAGTAAAAAAATCTTTCCTATTTCAGCAAAAATCTTTGAGAATGCCATCGAACAAAACTTCTAAATTAACCTCAATTTCGTTAATACTTCCTAACAGCTTCCGAAGTTCCAAAACGAAAGCCATAACAAATCATGATTAACCCATCGGATTCGGAGCCCCAAAATCCAGCGAAAAAGCCTTCACCCTCTAGCTAGTAAAACTCAGCAAAAAATGTAACAACGTCATCAGACGAGGACCCTCAGCGTTTTGGTCTTTTGGGGGAAAAAACATAAAACATACCCTTAGCGAGCGAAAGCCATTATTTATGGCATCGAAAGCCCGTCGTCACCATTACAAACCGAATATCCAGTTTTGTTATACCTCGGGTATTTTTTTCTTCATTTTCATTCCATTTTCCCCCGATGCTTCCGGTTGTCCCCGGAGACCAAAAGCTGGCTTCGCCGGAAATCTGCTGCGAAATGATTATTGTTGTCCACCATTCGAAGCCTCCGGGGGAAGTGAGAGATTCGGAAAACTGAACTGAGGGTTGCCGAAACGAAAACTAAGAAATTTCTGAACCCAAACATCGCGACTGTCAGGCTAAAGTGAAGAAGGGGTAAGAGTGAAAAAAAGGGTGGACAGCGGAACAACACTTTTATAGGGCTCTAAAGAGTGGATTCGCTTGGTCGAAATTGGCCCCTTGGAATATCAGGCTGTCAGCAGCTTTGACCTTACGCCGTTTTAAGTGGCCTTCCAGTTGAGGAAGTAAATTTTGTTCCATTTACCAAGAAAGTGACAAGCGAGAAATGGATTTTGAGTGAGGAAGAATGAATGTTTCGTAGCCAATTTGTTGACAAAAATTACACAAAAAAAAAATACAAACATGAAAAAAAAAAGAAACAAAATTTCCACAGAAACGACAAAAATGACAAAAACGACAAAAATGACAAAAATGACAAAAATGACAAAAATGACAAAAATGACAAAAATGAAAAAAATGACAAAAAATGACAAAAATGACAAAAATGACAAAAATGACAAAAATGACAAAAATGACAAAAATGACAAAAATGACAAAAATGACAAAAATGACAAAAATGACAAAAATGACAAAAATGACAAAAATGACAAAAATGACAAAAATGACAAAAATGACAAAAATGACAAAAATGACAAAAATGACAAAAATGACAAAAATGACAAAAATGACAAAAATGACAAAAATGACAAAAATGACAAAAATGACAAAAATGACAAAAATGACAAAAATGACAAAAATGACAAAAATGACAAAAATGACAAAAATGACAAAAATGACAAAAATGACAAAAATGACAAAAATGACAAAAATGACAAAAATGACAAAAATGACAAAAATGACAAAAATGACAAAAATGACAAAAATGACAAAAATGACAAAAATGACAAAAATGACAAAAATGACAAAAATGACAAAAATGACAAAAATGACAAAAATGACAAAAATGACAAAAATGACAAAAATGACAAAAATGACAAAAATGACAAAAATGACAAAAATGACAAAAATGACAAAAATGACAAAAATGACAAAAATGACAAAAATGACAAAAATGACAAAAATGACAAAAATGACAAAAATGACAAAAATGACAAAAATGACAAAAATGACAAAAATGACAAAAATGACAAAAATGACAAAAATGACAAAAATGACAAAAATGACAAAAATGACAAAAATGACAAAAATGACAAAAATGACAAAAATGACAAAAATGACAAAAATGACAAAAATGACAAAAATGACAAAAATGACAAAAATGACAAAAATGACAAAAATGACAAAAATGACAGAAATGACAAAAATGACAAAAATGACAAAAATGACAAAAATGACAAAAATGGCAAAAATGACAACAAAAATGGCAAAAATGACAAAAATGACAAAAATGACAAAAATGAACAAAAGGAAACACAAAAAGTTTGCTTTCAAATTGAAAAGTCATGTCAAAAATTATGTTTTCCTGCATTAGTTTAGAAGTCACCAAAATTATAAGAAACATTTGACTTATTCTTCTGTATTTTTTTTTCAGTATTTATGTGTTGCTTAAATGGTTTAAATCCTTGAAAAGTTGTATCTTTCAACAATAAAAATCAACCTTCTTTTAACGTTTCAATTCTTCAATCCACCCTCGTCAACCAAAAGTAAAAAAAAAATCACCATGTCATGCAAGTGTGACGTGTATGTGACTTGCCAACTTGTTGTTTTTGTTGTTCTTGCCGAGGGTAAGAAAATCACTTAAAAGATCCTCGGTTTCATATTTCGCCCCCGTTTCAATGAAAACCCAATTTTTTCTCCGATACCCATCAACGAGAAAAGAATCAAAAATAAGAAAAAGGATCCAATTCCTTGGTTTTATTTTTCCTTTCTCACCACATCAACCAACCACCAAACACATCATCAATATGTTGCTCTCTGTTTCACATTTTTATTTCCTCACATCTTTCGTTCGGGTTTCGGATGGGGTTTGTTTCCCTTCGGAAAATTTAGGCGAGTCCCCGCAAAAGTTGCATGTCAAATTCCTAGAACCACGTGTTTGTGTCGAAAGTTGAAGCCAAATAAAGCCAACTTTCTTGGAAGGAGGTCGTGAAACAATATTTTCACACACACATAAACTGAAAGGGGAAAAACTTGCTGGGAAAATTTCAGGGAACCACTTGAAGCAACTCGACGGCAGTAAAAAGTCATCCTGGGACAACAGCAGTTAAACCAACCGAGAGAAATAAAAAGCATTCGCTTAGATTGACTTTGGGCCGATTGTGTTGTTGAGTTTTTGGCGGGAGAGATGTCAAAACGAATCAGAAAAAATTTTTGATATGTGTTAATCATCATTTAATATTATTCACAAAATAACTGTTTTTGTTAACTTAAACTGAATATTTCTAGCAATTTGATTGAAACTAACATTTTAAATTATGAAAAACTTTTAACCAAACTCACGTAGACAAAGTGTATGATTTTAATGAAATTTTATCTCTTTGTTTGTTCCATTTCTAACCAACCATTTTAAACAAAATATAACTTTTCCCAGAGCACTCGTCTACCGTCTATCGTCTATCGTCTATCTTCTATCGTCTATCGTCTATCGTCTATCGTCTATCGTCTATCGTCTATCGTCTATCGTCTATCGTCTATCGTCTATCGTCTATCGTCTATCGTCTATCGTCTATCGTCTATCGTCTATCGTCTATCGTCTATCGTCTATCGTCTATCGTCTATCGTCTATCGTTTATCGTCTATCGTCTATCGTCTATCGTCTATCGTCTATCGTCTATCGTCTATCGTCTATCGTCTATCGTCTATCGTCTATCGTCTATCGTCTATCGTCTATCGTCTATCGTCTATCGTCTATCGTCTATCGTCTATCGTCTATCGTCTATCGTCTATCGTCTATCGTCTATCGTCTATCGTCTATCGTCTATCGTCTATCGTCTATCGTCTATCGTCTATCGTCTATCGTCTATCGTCTATCGTCTATCGTCTATCGTCTATCGTCTATCGTCTATCGTCTATCGTCTATCGTCTATCGTCTATCGTCTATCGTCTATCGTCTATCGTCTATCGTCTATCGTCTATCGTCTATCGTCTATCGTCTATCGTCTATCGTCTATCGTCTATCGTCTATCGTCTATCGTCTATCGTCTATCATCTATCATCTATCGTCTATCGTCTATCGTCTATCGTCTATCGTCTATCGTCTATCGTCTATCGTCTATCGTCTATCGTCTATCGTCTATCGTCTATCGTCTATCGTCTATCGTCTATCGTCTATCGTCTATCGTCTATCGTCTATCGTCTATCGTCTATCGTCTATCGTCTATCGTCTATCGTCTATCGTCTATCGTCTATCGTCTATCGTCTATCGTCTATCGTCTATCGTCTATCGTCTATCGTCTATCGTCTATCGTCTATCGTCTATCGTCTATCGTCTATCGTCTATCGTCTATCGTCTATCGTCTATCGTCTATCGTCTCTCGTCTCTCGTCTCTCATCTCTCAACTCTCATCTCTGATCTCTCATCTCTCATCTCTCATCTCTCATCTATCAACTCTCATCTCTCATCTATCAACTCTCATCTCTCATCTCTCATCTCTCATCTCTCATCTCTCATCTCTCATCTCTCATCTCTCATCTCTCATCTCTCATCTCTCATCTTTCATCTTTCATCTCTCATCTCTCATCTCTCATCTCTTATCTCTCATCTCTCATCTCTCATCTCTCATCTCTCATCTCTCATCTCTCATCTCTCATCTCTCATCTCTCATCTCTCATCTCTCATCTCTCATCTCTCATCTCTCATCTCTCATCTCTCATCTCTCATCTCTCATCTCTCATCTCTCATCTCTCATCTCTCATCTCTCATCTCTCATCTCTCATCTCTCATCTCTCATCTCTCATCTCTCATCTCTCATCTCTCATCTCTCATCTCTCATCTCTCATCTCTCATCTCTCATCTCTCATCTCTCATCTCTCATCTCTCATCTCTCATCTCTCATCTCTCATCTCTCATCTCTCATCTCTCATCTCTCATCTCTCATCTCTCATCTCTCATCTCTCATCTCTCATCTCTCATCTCTCATCTCTCATCTCTCATCTCTCATATCTCATCTCTCATCTCTCATCTCTCATCTCTCATCTCTCATCTCTCATCTCTCATCTCTCATCTCTCATCTCTCATCTCTCATCTCTCATCTCTCATCTCTCATCTCTCATCTCTCATCTCTCATCTCTCATCTCTCATCTCTTATCTCTCATCTCTCATCTCTCATCTCTCATCTCTCATCTCTGATCTCTGATCTCTCAACTCTCATCTCTCATCTCTCATATCTCATCTCTCAACTCTCATCTCTCATCTCTCATCTCTCATCTCTCATCTCTCATCTCTCATCTCTCATCTCTCATCTCTCATCTCTCATCTCTCATCTCTCATCTCTCATCTCTCATCTCTCATCTCTCATCTCTCATCTCTCATCTCTCATCTCTCATCTCTCATCTCTCATCTCTCATCTCTCATCTCTCATCTCTCATCTCTCATCTCTCATCTCTCATCTCTCATCTCTCATCTCTCATCTCTCATCTCTCATCTCTCATCTCTCATCTCTCATCTCTCATCTCTCATCTCTCATCTCTCATCTCTCATCTCTCATCTCTCATCTCTCATCTCTCATCTCTCATCTCTCATCTCTCATCTCTCATCTCTCATCTCTCATCTCTCATCTCTCATCTCTCATCTCTCATCTCTCATCTCTCATCTCTCATCTCTCATCTCTCATCTCTCATCTCTCATCTCTCATCTCTCATCTCTCATCTCTCATCTCTCATCTCTCATCTCTCATCTCTCATCTCTCATCTCTCATCTCTCATCTCTCATCTCTCATCTCTCATCTCTCATCTCTCATCTCTTATCTCTCATCTCTCATCTCTCATCTCTCATCTCTCATCTCTCATCTCTCATCTCTCATCTCTCATCTCTCATCTCTCATCTCTCATCTCTCATCTCTCATCTCTCATCTCTCATCTCTCATCTCTCATCTCTCATCTCTCATCTCTCATCTCTCATCTCTCATCTCTCATCTCTCATCTCTCATCTCTCATCTCTCATCTCTCATCTCTCATCTCTCATCTCTTATCTCTCATCTCTCATCTCTCATCTCTCATCTCTCATCTCTCATCTCTCATCTCTCATCTCTCGTCTCTTGTCTCTCGTCTCTCGTCTCTCGTCTCTCGTCTCTCGTCTCTCGTCTCTCGTCTCTCGTCTCTCGTCTCTCGTCTCTCGTCTCTCGTCTCTCGTCTCTCGTCTCTCGTCTCTCGTTTCTCGTCTCTCGTCTCTCGTCTCTCGTCTCTCGTCTCTCGTCTCTCGTCTCTCGTCTCTCGTCTCTCGTCTCTCGTCTCTCGTTTCTCGTTTCTCGTCTCTCGTCTCGAAATTATACGTCTCTCGTCTCACGTCTCACTTCTCACGTCTCACATCTCACCTCTCACGTCTCACATCTTACGTCTCATGTCTCACGTTTCACGTCTCATGTTTCACGTCTCACGTCTCACTTTCCAAGTCTCACGACTCACGACCCACCACTAACGTCTCACGACTAACGCCTGACTTCTCATATCTCACTTCTCACGTCTGGCGGCTCATGTGACTTTTTCTAACTTCTAACTTCTCACACTTCGCGCATCTCACGTTTCAGAAATTTTACTTCTATGTCAGTTTTCCACCGTTTTCACCAACATTAAACACATAATCTGAATACTGAAATTACTAGAATTGCCACGATTAGCGGGAGAAAATTTATTCTGCGTTGTCTACTATTCAACGGAATAGGAGACTGCAGTCTGATACGCGAGTACGCAGGATTCCCTCCATTCAAAAATTCCTAAAGGGGATGTGGAACCTCCATTCAATCTGCTAGTGAGGCGCAAAACGCGAAGAATGTCAAACATTCGAACAGAAATGGCTGGCTGGGCTCTTGTTGTGTGTTTCCATTCGCAAATTTTTGTTTGCATGCAAAACTGAAAATGCAGACTCCGTCGCCCGTCTATTCGAATTGAAAACCGAAACGAAAAGGCCCCTTTTTGTTTGTTTTCAATGAAAAGGCATCGTGGTGCTGACTTTGCATCACATTGCTTTCATTGGATAGAAAACATGGGACCATAAAATTTTCGAGGGCATGTTCGCTTTAAATATGCGCTTTTCTGAATGTTTTGTTGATTGATTGTTGGAAATTTCAGCTCAAAAAAAATTAATTCATAATCAAAATTCAACTCTTAAAATTTTCGACGAAAATGCCTTTTGTTGTTAATTGAAACTTTTGAACCACCAAAAAAAAACATGCCAGCAACAATTTTTCCTTCGCATTGTCTCCCTGTTTTGAAGCATCAAAGATTAATCAAAGGTGACAGTTCTAGGTTGGGGCCAAAACTTTGCAGACGACACGGAGATGACACATTCAGCAACTCCTTGAAGAAGACAGCTCAGCTACTGCTGCCTGAATGAATGAATGGAACAGCCCAACGAGCCAGTAAATTTTGTGACCCCCCGACGAGGACGATGAGGACGACGGTGGCAATGTTTCGTCGTTTTATCTTTTAGCATATCTGGCAGTAGATAGCTACTTTGCTCAGTATTTTTGCCTTTTTTTTCGTTTTTGTTGCTTCCTTTACCCCGGGATGCTGCAATGCTTCCTGTCGTGTTTCAGATATACTCATCGTTCATTCAGGGCCAAAAGTTTTACAAGATTAATTAACGCTCGCTACGCAGCTCACAAAAGAAATCTATGAGCAGGATTTCTGAAGCTCCGAACTTGACACTGAGGAATTGGGGAAGTTGGGTAGGTATTTAGGTGGAGAGAAAAAAGGAAGAACGGTACCAAGTTTCGGTAATAATGCGACAGCAAAGTTGTCCGCAATGACGAGAAAAGTTTTTCTTGTAATGAATTGAAATATTTTGTAACAGTTGGGGGAGCATTTTTATCGTTCGGGGTTTGCAGTAATTTTTCTTGATTCTAAGTACCTACAGTGTTTTTAATAATTTATGAACGTTTCTCTTACCGGATTTAGGCCTTGTTATATTGATTAATAATGAGATAGAAAAAAGCAATTGTCAATATTAAGTAGTAAGACTTTTTATTTAAAGGTTTCCTGAAAATCAAGAAATTATCCACTCACATTTTGTTTTTTTTTTTTTTCACATGAAGAGTAATGTGGCAACTCCTTAAAGAATTAAATATTTCACGTTATTGGGTATCAGTTTGGTCATATCATTTGTTCAGAATTCCCATACCATACCCATACCCTATTTATAAATGAAAAAGTGAATTGAATGTGTTTACCTGCAATTTAAGAGTATGAATTTGTTAACGAAAATTTTACATCATGGATCCGCCTGTGGGTGCATTTTGTACATAGAAGGAAAACATATATTCGGGGGTTTTAAGGCCTCAAAAACTTCATGGCCCGCGGACCAAATAGGGTTTGACCTGTGCTGCAAATAATCAGTGTCAGTATAAAATATTCAGTTGAATATATTGCAGTGCATAGGTCAGTTAATTCTACTATGAATCAAACGATAATGAACAGAAAGCTCAATCTTGAAAGCACTCGGCAGACTCATTCGTCAACATCGGAAGTCAGTATACATTCAGGCTCTTTGCAGGTTCATGGTTTTATCCAACCTTCATTTTCAGTTTCAAGCAAACATTACTGAAAGTGGAAAAAGCTTATTATCATTCATCTATGAAAAAAATTGACAAAAAAAATTACAAAATATGTCAAATGTGAGAAAACTATGATATACATTTTTTGAAAAACATTAAAAAATCTGATAAATTTGACAAAAATTGTACAAAATAAATTTAAAAAATTCAACATTTTGTCAAACGACAAAAGTAATAAAAATATGACAAAAAAGAGAAAACAGAAAAAATAAAACATGAAAAAATTATGACAAATAATTGTGGTAAAAATAAGATAATTTTTTGACAAAAATCTGACAAATACGACAACATTTTGTTAAAAAAATTAAAACAGATAAAAAAAATTACACAAATCCGACTAAAACAAAATGTGAATAAATATGAAAAAGTGATAAAAATATGACAAATTTTATATCTGTCAGATTTTTGCCATTTTTACCACATTTGTCAATAAGGTTTCCATGTTCTGTCATTTTATTGTCAATTTTGTCATTTTTTTATTAATTTTGTCATATTTGTCAGATTCATGTTACAATTTTGTTTTGTTTTATGCACATTTGTCATATTTTTGATAAAGGTTTCTCGAAATTTGGTCATTTTATTGTTAAATTTATGTCACAATTTTGATATATTTTTGTCATATTTGGCAGATTTAGTTATAATTTTGATTTTTTTTTCTTATTTTTTTATTGTTTGTCAACTTTTCATCATATTTATGTCAAAGTTTTTGCTTTTTTTTAAATACTTATCATATTTGTTGCCATGTTTCCATCACATTTATTTGTCATTTTTTGGTCACATTTTTTTTTGCCATAATTATGTCATAAATGTGAGACTTTCTTCATATTTTAACCACCTTTGTCTTATTTTTGTCGTTATTGATAGGCACATTCCACAACATTTTTCAAAAGGTTAGCCATGTTTTACCATTTTGTAGTTAATTTTTTTGCAATAATAAAAAAATACAAACTAAATGAAAAAATTCAACACTTCGTCAAACGACAAATATAATACAGAAATGACGAAAATAAGACAAAAAAATGAAATAATATTCCAAAATTATTATATTAAACTGTGGTAAAAAATTAAAAAAAAAATGTCAAAAATCTGACAAAAATGACAAAATTTGATTCAAATATGACAAAAAATTGATACAAATCCCACTTAATCAAACTGTGAAAAAAATATATGAAAAAGTGATAAAAATATGACAAATGTGAAATCTATCAGATTTTTGCCATTTTTACCACATTTGTCATTAAGTTTGTCATGTTTTGTCATGTTATTGTAAATTTTTTTTATCAATGTTGTCATATTTGTCAGATTTATGTCATAATTTTGTCTTATTTTAATCACGTTTGTCTTATTTTTGATAAAGGTTTTTCGAAATTTTTTTGTTAAATTTATGTCACAATTTTGAAATTTTTTCGTCATATTTGTCAGATTTTGTTATAATTTTGAATTTTTTTCTTATACATCTGCATCGTATTGTCAATTTTTATCATACTTTTGCCATAGTTTTTGCTATATTTTTGTGATATTTATCATATGTTTGGTCATGCTTCCATCACATTTATCATATTTTTGTTATTTCTTGACCCCTTTTTTTGTCATAATTATGTAATAAATGTCATACTTTCTTCATATTTTTACCACCTTTGTCGTATTTTTGTCATAATTAATTGCCACATTTTACCACATTTTTCAAAAGGTTTGCCATGTTGTGCCATTTTATAGTTAACTTTTTGTAATAATAAAAAACTACAAAATAAATGAAAAAAAATTCAACACTTTGTCAAACGACAAATGCGAGACAAAGATGACAAAAATAAGACAATAAAATGACAAAATATTACAAAATTATGATATAAAATTGTGGTGAAAACATGAAAAAAATAATGGCAAAAATCTGACAAATATGACAAAAATTTGACACAAATTCGACTAAATCAAACTGTAAAAAATATGAAAAAGTGGTTAAAAATATGACAAATGTGAAATCTGTCAGATTTTTGACATTTTTACCACAATTATCATTAAGGTTTCCATGTTCTGTCATTTAATTGTCAAATTTTTTTTTATTAATTTCGTCATATTAGTCAGATTATTGTCACAATTTTGTTTTGTTTTAATCAAATTTGTCATATTTTTGATAAAGGTTTCTCGAAATTTGGTCATTTTATTGTTAAATTTATATCACAATTTTGATATATTTTTGTCATATTTATCAGATTTAGTTATAATTTTGAATTTTTTTTTCATTGTATTTTTAATTTTTTAACATACTTATGCCTAAGTTTTTGCTATATTTTTGTGATATTTATCATATTTTTTGTCATGTTTTCTCACATTTATCATATTTTGTCATATTTATTTTTTCATTTTTTTACCACATTTTTTTGTCATAATTATGTTATAAATATCAGACTTTCTTCATATTTTTACCACCTTTGTCGTATTTTTGTCATAATTAATTGCCACATTTAACCACATTTTTCAAAAGGTTTGCCATGTTTTGCCATTTTATAGTTAACTTTTTGTAATAATAAAAAATACAAAATAAATGAAAAAAAAAACTCAACACTTTGTCCAACGATAAATGTGATAAAAATACGACGAAAATAAGCCAATTAAATGACAATACATGACAAAATTATGACATAAAATTGTGGTAAAAACATGAATAAAATAATGGCAAAAATCTGACAAATATAAAAATATTTTGTTTCATATATGATAAAAATTTGCCATGTTCTGTCATGTTATTGTCAATTTTTTTTTTAACTTTATTATATTTGTCAGATTTGTGTCAAAATTTTGTCTTATTTTAATCACATTTGTTATATTTTAGATGAAGGTTCCTCGAAATTTGGTCATTTTATTGTTAAATTTATGTCACAATTTTGACATATTTTTGTCATACTTGGCAGATTTAGTTATTATTTTGAATTATTTTTTCTTATTTTTTCATTGTATTGTCTTTTTTTATCATATTTCTTCCATTGTTTTTGCTTTATTTTTGTGATATTTATTATATTTTTTGTCATGTTTCCATCACATTTATCATATTTTTGTCATAATTTTGTCATTTTTTGTACACATTTGTCAATTTTTTGACATAAATCTGTCATATTTGTCACCCTTATGACTTTTTTTTTGTTTGCCATCTTTGTCAATTTTTTTGTCATTATTAAATACCATATATTCAATCTTTAAAAAATTTTTTTGAAATTTGTTTAAATTATTCAACAGATAAATCAATCATAAGTTTCCTTTTTTTAGATGAATTGGCAATTGGCATTGAAGACCAAAAAATGAAAAAAAAGGTGAGAAATAGGAAAAGTAGGGTAGTTAGGCACAATTTTCCCGTATTTTTGGATAATGTGCCGCTATTAAGCCTACCCCCATTCTGATACCTGATGGAGTTTCACATTTCATCTAAAAAAATTTATCAAACTGCTTAATTTTTTCATAAACATGGCTTGAAACTATGACATATGTAGATTCTAGACATAGATTCTTGACTGAATTAGAATCCATAAAACAGGTTCTTAAATAAAAAAATAGTTGTTTTTTTTAATCAGTCAAACACAATTTTTTTCAGGTTTAACTCGTAGATGGCAGCATTTTCATGTTCTTAATCGGAATTGAGACCCATTTTCGACTAATCGAGATAAATTAAGGTGTGATGAATGACTTTGTTCAGGAAATATGTACTTGGTACAGCGTGAACGCCTTGGAAATTCTAAAATCACCTAATCAAATTATTAGAATTGCATCAAAGCCAATTTGGTTTTAACTGAAAGATAGTGCTGCCATCTATGACTTGAACGTGGAAAAAGTGTGGTTTACTGAAAAAAAAAAAACTAAGTTTTCGGATTCCAACCTGATTTTTCCAGATTAAAAATTAAACCAGACCGTTCGGTTTATCATTTCACGTCATCTTAATGAAGAAAATAAGCAGTTTGATAATGTTTATGGCTGAATATAAAAATCTTTAGTGCTAGAGGAAAATCTCTTGAAAATCCATGAAATGCATTAATCCATTAGATCCAAAATGCAATATTCTTATCATATAGTCCTTAGAAACATTATTATTCACTCTTTTTCACAGTAAATTATTAACCTTGATTTTTGAAGAAAAGATCAAGTGTTACTATTCTTATTTTAAACTTTTATTCATGTTTTTGATACTCAACGCAAATTGCTTCATCAAAAAAAAAAAAAATGTAAACTTATATTGAACATGTTTTCCACATAATCTTTCATGAAACAAAAAAAAATCAATGTACGATACAAAAAGTATGATACGGAAACATACAGGTGAAGGAAATCAAATGAAGAAATTATCCAAACGTCTATAAGAAATGGTATTTTCAACCAAGATTTAATATTTCGATGTAAAACCCATTGAATTGAGATAAATTTAAAAAAAATCCGAGAATTTATGCAATCTTTCCTGAACTTTTTCGATCCGGTTACATCTGAATATTTTTTTTTTCAATTTGAAAACTCGAATGTTTTCAGTCAAAATCTACATGATGTTTGAGCATGAAAAAAATAAGGTAAATAATAAAAAAATACCTAATACCTAAAGCATTGTCGTAGGAAAAGCGGTTGATCCAAAAATTCCGAGTAAAATGTTCTTCTCTTAACTAATAATTCCAAATCATATTTTGATTAACGACTAAAATGATTTCCGAGTGACAATCTCGACTCAGATCCTCGAAAAAAAAATATGAATAAACTTGCTGAATCACCCAGATTTGCCCGAATTTAAGCACCTTACTTACAAATTCACTATGTATTTTGCGTCTCATTTTTTCGAGTAAATTTGATCAAAGTTCATAAGAATGATTTTTTTTAAAGCTTGAAGTTTTAGTTAAAATAGTCTTATGTATTTCAATAAACAAAAGTCAAGTTCATTTCTTCAAGATTATTATTTAAAAATTTTGCTACTGACGGATATTGGACAAAAAAAAATCTGGAATTTTACGGCCTGGGTACTTGGGGAAAAATATGTTGAAAACTCAGCCAAAGATATTTTCTGTTTTTTTGGTTCAACAATTATAAACATTAAAATTCGTTAACTGTGATAAAAATTCGGATTCTGTATTCAGCTTATTGTAACTGAACTTCAGTTTGGATCACCATTGGGAAAAAATATCTTATTTGAATCTCGGTTTTGTATTTCAAACTTTTATGTTCAAAACTCGTCCTTTCGGAATATAAAAAAAAATTAAATTACAAACCATTTTTAAAAACTTGAAATTTTTACTGTTTATTCTTATGCAGAATTAGATCTATAGAGAGATTCAAAATGAAGGTTGCCTGATTGCCCAGTTTTATCTTTTATTTTCATCAAAACTTGAGAATAGCCCGGCCTGGTTGCCCGGATTTCATTGGAAAGTGCTCAGATTTTGCCAAGAGTAATTCATTTCATTTGGCAAATTAAACAAAAAAAAAAAACAACAAACGCCTCCAAAACGAATTTTTTGAAAAAATTTTGTTAAAAGGTTTTTTGGTAATCTAAAATACGATTCGAAATCTGTCGATAAATTTTGATGAGAAATTGAAAAAAAATTTAAGTTTTTCTTGATTTTAATTGAGTAATCTTTGAATTTTGAGAAAATTTGCCCGACTTTTTGATCGTAACTTTTAAAATCAAATGCCCGGATTTTACCAGGTTCTTATTTTAAATTCCCCGATTTGTCCGACCCGGATGCGGGCTGAAAAAATTCTGGCAAACCTAATTCATAATGGTAATCCACAATTGAAAAATCTGAAACAGATTCAGAAGTTGAATTTCGATTTGACAACTGAAGAAAAAATGCACATGAAAGCCAACAATTCAGCATTCAAAAAAAGAGTTATCAGGTTGAGAATTTCGCATTTTGGCTCATAATTGATAATAAATATTATTTGGAACTTGGATTCAAAAAACGAAATTTCCTACTTTTTTCCTGAATATTTGAAAACAAAAATATCCAAATGCCTCAATTGGTCATGCTTGAGGTTAAAAAGAACTTACTTTCTACTTTGTTATTAAAGTAAGTATTAAAAGTTTTCTTTCAAAGGAAATCTTCAAATCCTTTATTTATTTTTTCAAATTTAAAAAAAGAATGGCAACTTCTAGGACTTATTTTTGAACGTTTTAAATTAAAATGAATTTCTACTTTCAATGTAAAATAGCTGAATACCTTCATTTTTTTACTATTCTTGTTCAAGCAAAAATGTAAAAAAATATATTTTCACTAAAAAACCATCAGCCAGTTCTTCGTGCGGCCCTGATATAAAGTATTATTGAATCAAAATTGATGAGCTTAGTTAAGTTAAAGCTTGAAGTTTAAAAAATTTCCAGGCAAACTCTAAAGCCTTAAACAATTAAAATTATAAAAAAAAACCAGAAACGAGGTAAAAAGTCTAGAAAACAAATTTGAACAGTCCAACAAACCAAATGGATAACATTGCTATTGCGATCTTGGAGTGAATTTTTGAAACTCAAGTAAGAAATTTTTAATTATTCAGCGGGTCGAGCGTTTCAATAAAGACAAATTAAGTTTTTTAAGTTCAGTTAGAGTTATTCTTATACGACGAATATCTAAGCTTAGCATTGCTTGTTTGACTGCTCATATCCACCTTTCCTTTTCGGAATGACTTCTGTTTTAATTTCCTTGTAATTTTCCATTAATTCAATCTCAACAAGCGCATTTCGAATTCCAATGAATTTTGTGCGGAGGCCAACAGAATGTTGCTTGAGATAAACAGTACATTCTCCATGCATAAAACTGATTTTTTTTTAGAGATAGCAATTTCAACGTTCAATGCATTTTTAAGTCATTCGGTATCAAAATTTAAATTTAGATTTTTCCGATTTCTTTTGCTTCTTTTGCTTCCATCTCCTTTCTTCTTCTAGTATTTAGTTTTGAGGAAATACACAGGTTATTAAAAAAACTTCTCATATTGAAATATGCTTTCAAACTTGTTTTGCTCATAGAAAAAATTCTTTTAAAAAAGTTCTTTTAATAAACAGGGAAAGACGGTTATTTCTGGAAACGACACAACACATTCTTTGCACACACACACACACCTGGTTATCCGTTTGGAGCAGGTTATAATAGAAACAAAATAAATATTGACATAACAGTCTTACTTTAAGTTCTCGCGACTCCACGAAAATTTGTGTCAAACATATGGCCGCTACCAAACTTCCGGAAGGAAGCGGAAGATAAGAAAAATGAACAACCCACCAGATTGAATCGACAGCCAAAGATAATCTTTCTGCTGTCTGCTGCCAGCCAGCAAACTCAAAGTCTGTCTGAGCACACATAAACAACTGTCACACTTGCTGGCTGGCTTCGAACCCGAAACCATTTACTTACTTATTCAATCACCCCCAAAAAGTTGGAAGGGGGGATATTCATCCCCCCTTTCCTTCAAAGAGGGGTGTTTCAGTTTCCGACGTACTCGTCGTCGACATCGTCCTGCGCTTGGTATGAAAAGTTTACTGTCTTTGCAGTACACATGTTCACAGTCTGTACTTTTGTGACTTCAAAATCGAATTTTTCACTTCCTCTACGAAGACGGGGAAGGAAAATAGGACCTAGGTAGCAGAAAAAGCCAAAGTTTTTCTTTTTTTCTTCCAGCCCACCCGCTGACGCGCTGCTGGAAGTTTTCTCACACACATGTTCATAATGTTTATTCAATTTTTTGACGGTTTTTCCTTCAATGTGATGTTTTTTCCTCATATTCTACAAGCGCGTTTTTTTTTTCAGATTTTGGCTGCTGCAGCAGCACGTGAAGTGGCTTTTATTTATATTTTTCTCAGGCAGCCCCGCTAGGTTAATGTGTGGAGGGAACTTTTGAAGGAGCAGCAACATCAAACGCAGTCACTCACCGAGATAACAACAAAACAACATCCTTACACCTACCCACAACAGATCGGTTCCTTTGCCTCAATGTTTTTCCTGTTTCAGCTCTATAAACATCCCCCCATTCTTCTATCGAAGGAAGGGAGCTAGGAATGTTATCGGTTTCAATTATCTTCACGCTTGACTTGAGGGATATGGTTTTTTTCTTTTTTTTTTTTTTGAGTGTGCTCGTCTCAACCAGGTTAAACCAAAATCTCCGGAAACGGTGTTTTTTTTTGCTGTTCTCACCCATAGTCGTCTGAAGGTGTGCTGAGAAAATTGGCGTTTGCCAAGAGAATTTTCATCGTACCCAGGTTTATAAAAATTTGAGGCTCTTGGATTGAGGAAATTCAGCTTTGGGGGGTCTTTTCCTAAGTTTGCCGATGATCCGTGTTTTGCGAGATTCTTTTGGATCGATAAACAAATTCTTGCTTCGATCAGATCTTAGACTTTGCTAGACCGAAAAATGATGCTGGAGATGAAATTTGTTTGATTGGAGCTTTGCAGAGCGTTGCTATTGGTTTGAAGGGAATGAATCTCTCAATCGGCGCAAAAGCAGCATGTAATCATACTTTAAACGGTTGAGTAATAACATTAATTAATGATGCTATAGAAAAAAAATTAAAGCAAAATATGAACTTTAAGCTTGATAAGCATTGTTTATACGAGACTCAGACTTTCTCGTACAAGTTTTCTTTTAAACAAAAAAAAAAAAGAGTTTGTTAACTGTTTCAAAAAACTTTGAATAATCTCAAGTTTCAACAAAACATTTTCTAACAAAAAACCATTAACAAACAGAAAGTTGTGCTCTTAGACTTCTTGAAACTTTTTTGATAAAGGGTTTAAGTTAATTTGATGACCTCAATTGCTTCTTTCCAAATGTCAAAACATATTTTTAACAAATTTCGAAGATTAAGTTTAAATGGTGAATAAAATCTTTGACTCTCTATACAAATAACAGTAGTTGTGGCTTGAAAATATTAATTTATTCATAAGGATAGCGAAATTTATTTAGGATTACTAACACAAAGAAAAATGATCAGATTTTGATCATGTCATAAAAGAAATATTTCAATAGCCTTAAAACCTCGGTTTTTCACATGACGGAAAAAATATTCACGCTTGAGAAGAATGGCGATAAATGAAATTTGAGAACCGAATGGAACCTTTTTAAAATGTGTCTAGAATCTCTTATCTCTTTTTTCACTAATCTTATACCATTGCTGGCTGTGGTTTGAGATAATATTGTAAACTAGCTGATTTTACCCGACTTTGTTCGGGTTCATAGAATATACAAATCGTTATAAATCGATTGGCTTCTACTTTTTTTTTAAATTTAGATTCTTCACTACGACTTATTTAAAAAACTCATAAATAATTAAGTCCTTTGTAAATTAGGATAAGGATTGTTGTCTAATAAAGTTTATTGTTTACATATGATTGAAAATGTTTTAGAAACATCTTGTATATCATTTTTCTGTGTCGGAAGTATGTCGGAAGTCGGAAGTCTGGGCTACCGAATTAATATGATGCTGGGACGGTACTACTACAAAACCTTTATTAAAGACTCAAGCTTTATGATTTTAACTAGAACTGAGCAGTTATTCTTTTATCCGCTGCTAAATTTTACATTTTTAAATATTATTTATATTTTAATTATAAAAATGAAGGCGTATTCTTCGTAACGTCATAATGTATAAACGGACGCACAAATATGAAAACGATGTAAAAAGGTGATCAAAATTTTTTTCGCAAAAAAAGGAAATTTTTTTTGGACCCATTGTGTCTTCGGGACATTTTGCCTACAATTAAAACAATTTAAAATGAGCTTTTGATAAAAATTCAATCACCTAGTAGTGAGAGAGTGAAATTATTTTCCGCAATTTTCATTCTAGAGCCATCATGTCTTTGGCAAGTTTTTAGATTAAAAATAAAGCAATTTTATTGAAAACGTCAACATAGTAGAAGCTAAGCCAAACAAGTTAAAAAGGTTCAAAATAAAAAAATATTTTTTCTTCAAAATTTCTAGTTTTTTGACAATATCTTTTCAGGCCGAAATCATTCAAGCAAAGTATGTTTGAAAGTGTTTTAAGTCACTCCAAATCGAACAGTTTTGTGCAACACACTTAATTAAAAATATTCAGACTGAAACGAGGTAGATTGGGAAAAACTAAGAAGCAATTTTCAAGGATATTAGAGGATTATTTTCAATTGACATGTTACAAAAAAAGGCTATTTGAGGAACTTTTTGGAACATCAAGTCTATGAAGGGCTATTTGAAACACAATTTGTAACTTTTATATTGATTAGTTGCGATTGACATGTCAAAAAAAGGCTACTCGAGGAACTTTTTGGAACTTCAAGTCTATGTAAGGCTATTTGAGACACAATTTGTAACTTTAATTCTGAGTGATGTGATTGTCGTGTCACAAAGAGGTTATTTGAGGAATATTTTTTAACTTTCATGCTCACGTTCCAAAAAAATCGGTACCAATTCCCTTTGGAATCTTTGTTCAGCGAAATTCGAATTTTGGAGGCAAGCGTTTTTGTAGATATGAGACTTTTGGTTACTTGAGAAATTTTTTTTAAACTGAAAATTAGCAACCGTTTTAATTTTGTTGAAAATTGGTTCTCAACCTAAAAAGCTTAATTTCCATAATAAAACTTTCAGTAACAAAATATGGAATTCGCTTTCACCGATGGTTGTAATGTTTGAATTTATGTATGAGTCTGGAAGATCCAACTTATTTGATTTGAGCATAAAATATTTTTTTTCAGCAGCCTTCAATTTCTAAACAAAATCAATCATCTAAACTGTTTTGCAAAATCAAAAATTTCAATCTTTGATGAAAATAAATCATTTTTTTTAAGTATAAGATAAATTTTTTTTTCGGATCAAATTTTGTTGATACAATCTTGAACCAAATTTATGGTTTTATTTTGAAATTCGGCTACAATATTTAAAATGATAAACAATTCACCAAGACAATAAAGAAGAATTTTGTTAAGATTTTTTAGGTGAAGATCAAATACATATTTCTTCAACAGCACAAATTTCCACAAAGAATCAGTTCCATAATGAAAATCCTGAGGACGATTTATATTTGTCGTTTTCACCTGAATTGTGTGTTAAAAATTTTTTATTTAAAATTTGGAATCTAGAAATTGTATGGAAAAGAAATTTTTTAAGTTCATGATCTCTTGAATTCCTTAACAATTTATGTTGATTTTAAGCTTAATCATTTTCTGAACTTTGAATCTGCATTCTGAATCTGAGTTCTGAATTATGAACCTGAATTAAAAAAAATTAACAGTGAATCTGTTTCTGCATTTCGATTTGGTTTCTGCAATAAACAAAAAATACGATTTTCAATCTTCATCAAAGATAAGAGTTTTATGGGCCAAGTTTACAGCCCTCATTCATGAGCTTTGAAAATAAATATAAAACAATTTTTTTCTTTTTTCATATTCGAAAAATTGAATAAAAATTTGAAAATAAATAGGATTTTCAAAAAACCATGATTCAAATTTGATATGAAATGCAAAACTAACCACCAGGATTTAAAAGTAGTTTTTCATTTCTCATTTCTTATGATTATTCAAACTGAAAATCAAAAATCCTGAATTGGATACAGAATCCAAAAAACGGAACTAGGAATACTTCGGTTATGGGAATTCGAAACCAGAACCACCAAAATGGGTTTATTTCATTTAAAATTTTATATTCAGATCTGAATTTCTATAAATCAGTGAAAAAATTTTGAAAAACTGTAGCAGAATTTTGAACTTGGGATCGATTTTTAGGATTTTAGCATTAGTTGATAGTCTTGATGATTATTATTGAATAACCATACTCTGTTATAATAAGGCTGGAACATCAATTTCTTCTTTTGCCACCCCCCTCCCTCGAAATTAAATTTCTATGAAAAATTCGAATAGCTGAAAGATTACAAAATTTAAAAAAAAAAACAAATTGTAGATACTGGGAGTTATTTCGACTTATGTATTCTTGATTTTACTGAATTTTTCTTT
>NC_073693.1:333678523-333762434 GCF_029784155.1 Uranotaenia lowii
CATTTTTGTCATTTTTGTCATTTTTGTCATTTTTTGTCATTTTTGTCATTTTTGTCATTTTTGTCATTTTTGTCATTTTTGTCATTTTTGTCATTTTTGTCATTTTCTTGTCATTTTTGTCATTTTTGTCATTTTTGTCATTTTTGTCATTTTTGTCATTTTTGTCATTTTTGTCATTTTTGTCATTTTTGTCATTTTTGTCATTTTTGTCATTTTTGTCATTTTTGTCATTTTTGTCATTTTTGTCATTTTTGTCATTTTTGTCATTTTTGTCATTTTTGTCATTTTTTGTCATTTTTGTCATTTTTGTCATTTTTGTCATTTTTGTCATTTTTGTCATTTTTGTCATTTTTGTCATTTTTGTCATTTTTGTCATTTTTGTCATTTTTGTCATTTTTGTCATTTTTGTCATTTTTGTCATTTTTGTCATTTTTTGTCATTTTTGTCATTTTTGTCATTTTTGTCATTTTTGTCATTTTTGTCATTTTTGTCATTTTTGTCATTTTTGTCATTTTTGTCATTTTTGTCATTTTTGTCATTTTTGTCATTTTTGTCATTTTTGTCATTTGTCATTTTGTCATTTTTGTCATTTTTGTCATTTTTGTCATTTTTGTCATTTTTGTCATTTTGTCATTTTTGTCATTTTTGTCATTTTTGTCATTTTTGTCATTTTGTCATTTTTGTCATTTTTGTCATTTTTGTCATTTTTGTCATTTTTGTCATTTTTGTCATTTTTGTCATTTTTGTCATTTTTGTCATTTTTGTCATTTTTGTCATTTTTGTCATTTTTGTCATTTTTGTCATTTTTGTCATTTTTGTCATTTTTGTCATTTTTGTCATTTTTGTCATTTTTGTCATTTTTGTCATTTTTGTCATTTTTGTCATTTTTGTCATTTTTGTCATTTTTGTCATTTTTGTCATTTTGTCATTTTTGTCATTTTTGTCATTTTTGTCATTTTTGTCATTTTTGTCATTTTTGTCATTTTTGTCATTTTTGTCATTTTTGTCATTTTTTTGTCATTTTTGTCATTTTTGTCATTTTTGTCATTTTTTGTCATTTTTGTCATGTTTGTCATTTTTGTCATTTTTGTCATTTTTGTCATTTTTGTCATTGTTTGTCATTTTTGTCATTTTTGTCATTTTTGTCATTTTTGTCATTTTTGTCATTTTTGTCATTTTTGTCATTTTTGTCATTTTTGTCATTTTTGTCATTTTTGTCATTTTTGTGTCATTTTTGTCATTTTTGTCATTTTTGTCATTTTTGTCATTTTTGTCATTTTTGTCATTTTTTGTCATTTTTGTCATTTTTGTCATTTTTGTCATTTTTTGTCATTTTTGTCATTTTTGTCATTTTTGTCATTTTTGTCATTTTTGTCATTTTTGTCATTTTTGTCATTTTTGTCATTTTTGTCATTTTTGTCATTTTTGTCATTTTTGTCATTTTTGTCATTTTTGTCATTTTTGTCATTTTTGTCATTTTTTGTCATTTTTGTCATTTTTGTCATTTTTGGTCATTTTTGTCATTTTTGTCATTTTTGTCATTTTTGTCATTTTTTGTCATTTTTGTCATTTTTGTCATTTTTGTCATTTTTGTGTCATTTTTGTCATTTTTGTCATTTTTGTCATTTTTGTCATTTTTGTCATTTTTGTCATTTTTGTCATTTTTTGTCATTTTTGTCATTTTTGTCATTTTTTGTCATTTTTGTCATTTTTGTCATTTTTGTCATTTTTGTCATTTTTGTCATTTTTGTCATTTTTGTCATTTTTGTCATTTTTTGTCATTTTTGTCATTTTTGTCATTTTTGTCATTTTTGTCATTTTTGTCATTTTTGTCATTTTTGTCATTTTTGTCATTTTTGTCATTTTTGTCATTTTTGTCATTTTTGTCATTTTTGTCATTTTTGTCATTTTTGTCATTTTTGTCATTTTTGTCATTTTTGTCATTTTTGTCATTTTTTGTCATTTTTGTCATTTTTGTCATTTTTGTCATTTTTGTCATTTTTGTCATTTTTGTCATTTTGTCATTTTTTGTCATTTTTGTCATTTTTTGTCATTTTTGTCATTTTTGTCATTTTTGTCATTTTTGTCCATTTTTGTCATTTTTGTCATTTTTGTCATTTTTGTCATTTTTGTCATTTTTGTCATTTTTGTCATTTTTGTCATTTTTTGTCATTTTTGTCATTTTTGTCATTTTGTCATTTTTGTCATTTTTGTCATTTTTGTCATTTTTGTCATTTTTGTCATTTTTGTCATTTTTGTCATTTTTTGTCATTTTTGTCATTTTTGTCATTTTTGTCATTTTTGTCATTTTTGTCATTTTTGTCATTTTTGTCATTTTTGTCATTTTTGTCATTTTTGTCATTTTTGTCATTTTTGTCATTTTTGTCATTTTTGTCATTTTTGTCATTTTTGTCATTTTTGTCATTTTTGTCATTTTTGTCATTTTTGTGTCATTTTTGTCATTTTTGTCATTTTTGTCATTTTTGTCATTTTTGTCATTTTTGTCATTTTTGTCATTTTTGTCATTTTTGTCATTTTTTGTCATTTTTGTCATTTTTGTCATTTTTGTCATTTTTGTCATTTTTGTCATTTTTGTCATTTTTGTCATTTTTTGTCATTTTTGTCATTTTTGTCATTTTTGTCATTTTTTGTCATTTTTGTCATTTTTGTCATTTTTCATTTTTGTCATTTTTGTCATTTTTTGTCATTTTTGTCATTTTTGTCATTTTTGTCATTTTTTGTCATTTTTGTCATTTTTGTCATTTTTGTCATTTTTGTCATTTTGTCATTTTTGTCATTTTTGTCATTTTTGTCATTTTTGTCATTTTTGTCATTTTTGTCATTTTTGTCATTTTTTGTCATTTTTGTCATTTTTGTCATTTTTGTCATTTTTGTCATTTTTGTCATTTTTGTCATTTTTGTCATTTTTTGTCATTTTTGTCATTTTTGTCATTTTTGTCATTTTTGTCATTTTTGTCATTTTTGTCATTTGTCTTTGTCATTTTTGTCATTTTTGTCATTTTTGTCATTTTTGTCATTTTTGTCATTTTTGTCATTTTTGTCATTTTTTGTCATTTTTGTCATTTTTGTCATTTTTGTCATTTTTGTCATTTTTGTCATTTTTGTCATTTTTGTCATTTTTGTCATTTTTGTCATTTTTGTCATTTTTGTCATTTTTGTCATTTTTGTCATTTTTGTCATTTTTGTCATTTTTGTCATTTTTGTCATTTTTGTCATTTTTGTCATTTTTGTCATTTTTGTCATTTTTGTCATTTTTGTCATTTTTGTCATTTTTGTCATTTTTGTCATTTTTGTCATTTTTTGTCATTTTTGTCATTTTTGTCATTTTTGTCATTTTTGTCATTTTTGTCATTTTTGTCATTTTTGTCATTTTTGTCATTTTTGTCATTTTTGTCATTTTTGTCATTTTTGTCATTTTTGTCATTTTTGTCATTTTTGTCATTTTTGTCATTTTTGTCATTTTTGTCATTTTTGT
This sequence comes from Uranotaenia lowii, assembly GCF_029784155.1. Lineage (NCBI taxonomy): Eukaryota > Metazoa > Arthropoda > Insecta > Diptera > Culicidae > Uranotaenia > Uranotaenia lowii. The sequence goes on from NC_073693.1 coordinate 333,682,020, forward strand.
CATTTTTGTCATTTTTGTCATTTTTGTCATTTTTGTCATTTTTTGTCATTTTTGTCATTTTTGTCATTTTTGTCATTTTTGTCATTTTTGTCATTTTTGTCATTTTTGTCATTTTTTGTCATTTTTGTCATTTTTGTCATTTTGTCATTTTTGTCATTTTTGTCATTTTGTCATTTTTGTCATTTTTGTCATTTTTGTCATTTTTGTCATTTTTGTCATTTTTGTCATTTTTGTCATTTTTGTCATTTTTGTCATTTTTGTCATTTTTGTGTCATTTTTGTCATTTTTGTCATTTTTGTCATTTTTGTCATTTTTGTCATTTTTGTCATTTTTGTCATTTTTGTCATTTTTTGTCATTTTTTGTCATTTTTGTCATTTTTTGTCATTTTTGTCATTTTTGTCATTTTTGTCATTTTTGTCATTTTTGTCATTTTTGTCATTTTTGTCATTTTTGTCATTTTTGTCATTTTTGTCATTTTTGTCATTTTTGTCATTTTTGTCATTTTTGTCATTTTTGTCATTTTTGTCATTTTTGTCATTTTTTGTCATTTTTGTCATTTTTGTCATTTTTGTCATTTTTGTCATTTTTTGTCATTTTTGTCATTTTTGTCATTTTTGTCATTTTTGTCATTTTTGTCATTTTGTCATTTTTGTCATTTTTGTCATTTTTGTCATTTTTGTCATTTTTGTCATTTTGTCATTTTTGTCATTTTTGTCATTTTTGTCATTTTTGTCATTTTTGTCATTTTTGTCATTTTTGTCATTTTTGTCATTTTTGTCATTTTTGTCATTTTTTGTCATTTTTGTCATTTTTGTCATTTTTGTCATTTTTGTCATTTTTGTCATTTTTGTCATTTTTGTCATTTTTGTCATTTTTGTCATTTTTGTCATTTTTGTCATTTTTGTCATTTTTGTCATTTTTGTCATTTTTGTCATTTTTGTCATTTTTGTCATTTTTGTCATTTTTGTCATTTTTGTCATTTTTGTCATTTTTGTCATTTTTGTCATTTTTGTCATTTTTGTCATTTTTGTCATTTTTGTCATTTTTGTCATTTTGTCATTTTTGTCATTTTTGTCATTTTTGTCATTTTTGTCATTTTTGTCATTTTTGTCATTTTGTCATTTTTGTCATTTTTGTCATTTTTGTCATTTTTGTCATTTTTGTCATTTTTGTCATTTTTGTCATTTTTTGTCATTTTTGTCATTTTTGTCATTTTTGTCATTTTTGTCATTTTTGTCATTTTTGTCATTTTTTGTCATTTTTGTCATTTTTGTCATTTTTTGTCATTTTTGTCATTTTTGTCATGTTTTTTGTCATTTTTGTCATTTTTGTCATTTTTGTCATTTTTGTCATTTTTGTCATTTTGTCATTTTTGTCATTTTTGTCATTTTTTCATTTTTGTCATTTTTGTCATTTTTGTCATTTTTGTCATTTTGTCATTTTTGTCATTTTTGTCATTTTTGTCATTTTTGTCATTTTTGTCATTTTTGTCATTTTTGTCATTTTGTCATTTTTTGTCATTTTTGTCATTTTTGTCATTTTTGTCATTTTTGTCATTTTTGTCATTTTTGTCATTTTTGTCATTTTTGTCATTTTTGTCATTTTTGTCATTTTTGTCATTTTTGTCATTTTTGTCATTTTTGTCATTTTTGTCATTTTTGTCATTTTTGTCATTTTTGTCATTTTTGTCATTTTTGTCATTTTGTCTTTGTCATTTTTGTCATTTTTGTCATTTTTGTCATTTTTTGTCATTTTTTGTCATTTTTGTCATTTTTGTCATTTTTGTCTTTTGTCATTTTTGTCATTTTTGTCATTTTTGTCATTTTTGTCATTTTTGTCATTTTTGTCATTTTTGTCATTTTTGTCATTTTTGTCATTTTTGTCATTTTTGTCATTTTTGTCATTTTTGTCATTTTTGTCATTTTTGTCATTTTTGTCATTTTTGTCATTTTTGTCATTTTTGTCATTTTTGTCATTTTTGTCATTTTTGTCATTTTTGTCATTTTTGTCATTTTTGTCATTTTTGTCATTTTTGTCATTTTTGTCATTTTTGTCATTTTTGTCATTTTTGTCATTTTTGTCATTTTTGTCATTTTTGTCATTTTTGTCATTTTGTCATTTGCATTTTTGTCATTTTTGTCATTTTTGTCATTTTTGTCATTTTTGTCATTTTTGTCATTTTTGTCATTTTTGTCATTTTGTCATTTTGTCATTTTTGTCATTTTTGTCATTTTTGTCATTTTTGTCATTTTTGTCATTTTTTGTCATTTTTTGTCATTTTTTGTCATTTTTGTCATTTTTTGTCATTTTTGTCATTTTTGTCATTTTTGTCATTTTTGTCATTTTTTGTCATTTTTGTCATTTTTGTCATTTTTGTCATTTTTGTCATTTTTGTCATTTTTGTCATTTTTGTCATTTTTGTCATTTTTGTCATTTTTGTCATTTTTGTCATTTTTGTCATTTTTGTCATTTTTTGTCATTTTTGTCATTTTTGTCATTTTTGTCATTTTTGTCATTTTTGTCATTTTTGTCATTTTTGTCATTTTTGTCATTTTTGTCATTTTTGTCATTTTTGTCATTTTTGTCATTTTTGTCATTTTTGTCATTTTTGTCATTTTTGTCATTTTTGTCATTTTTGTCATTTTTGTCATTTTTGTCATTTTTGTCATTTTTGTCATTTTTGTCATTTTTGTCATTTTTGTCATTTTTGTCATTTTTGTCATTTTTGTCATTTTTGTCATTTTTGTCATTTTTGTCATTTTTGTCATTTTTGTCATTTTTGTCATTTTTGTCATTTTTGTCATTTTTGTCATTTTTGTCATTTTTGTCATTTTTGTCATTTTTGTCATTTTTGTCATTTTTGTCATTTTTGTCATTTTTGTCATTTTTGTCATTTTTGTCATTTTTGTCATTTTTGTCATTTTTGTCATTTTTGTCATTTTTGTCATTTTTGTCATTTTTGTCATTTTTGTCATTTTTGTCATTTTTGTCATTTTTGTCATTTTTGTCATTTTTGTCATTTTTGTCATTTTTGTCATTTTTGTCATTTTTGTCATTTTTGTCATTTTTGTCATTTTTGTCATTTTTGTCATTTTTGTCATTTTTGTCATTTTTGTCATTTTTGTCATTTTTGTCATTTTTGTCATTTTTGTCATTTTTGTCATTTTTGTCATTTTTGTCATTTTTGTCATTTTTGTCATTTTTGTCATTTTTGTCATTTTTGTCATTTTTGTCATTTTTGTCATTTTTGTCATTTTTGTCATTTTTGTCATTTTTGTCATTTTTGTCATTTTTGTCATTTTTGTCATTTTTGTCATTTTTGTCATTTTTGTCATTTTTGTCATTTTTGTCATTTTTGTCATTTTTGTCATTTTTGTCATTTTTGTCATTTTTGTCATTTTTGTCATTTTTGTCATTTTTGTCATTTTTGTCATTTTTGTCATTTTTGTCATTTTTGTCATTTTTGTCATTTTTGTCATTTTTGTCATTTTTGTCATTTTTGTCATTTTTGTCATTTTTGTCATTTTTGTCATTTTTGTCATTTTTGTCATTTTTGTCATTTTTGTCATTTTTGTCATTTTTGTCATTTTTGTCATTTTTGTCATTTTTGTCATTTTTGTCATTTTTGTCATTTTTGTCATTTTTGTCATTTTTGTCATTTTTGTCATTTTTGTCATTTTTGTCATTTTTGTCATTTTTGTCATTTTTGTCATTTTTGTCATTTTTGTCATTTTTGTCATTTTTGTCATTTTTGTCATTTTTGTCATTTTTGTCATTTTTGTCATTTTTGTCATTTTTGTCATTTTTGTCATTTTTGTCATTTTTGTCATTTTTGTCATTTTTGTCATTTTTGTCATTTTTGTCATTTTTGTCATTTTTGTCATTTTTGTCATTTTTGTCATTTTTGTCATTTTTGTCATTTTTGTCATTTTTGTCATTTTTGTCATTTTTGTCATTTTTGTCATTTTTGTCATTTTTGTCATTTTTGTCATTTTTGTCATTTTTGTCATTTTTGTCATTTTTGTCATTTTTGTCATTTTTGTCATTTTTGTCATTTTTGTCATTTTTGTCATTTTTGTCATTTTTGTCATTTTTGTCATTTTTGTCATTTTTGTCATTTTTGTCATTTTTGTCATTTTTGTCATTTTTGTCATTTTTGTCATTTTTGTCATTTTTGTCATTTTTGTCATTTTTGTCATTTTTGTCATTTTTGTCATTTTTGTCATTTTTGTCATTTTTGTCATTTTTGTCATTTTTGTCATTTTTGTCATTTTTGTCATTTTTGTCATTTTTGTCATTTTTGTCATTTTTGTCATTTTTGTCATTTTTGTCATTTTTGTCATTTTTGTCATTTTTGTCATTTTTGTCATTTTTGTCATTTTTGTCATTTTTGTCATTTTTGTCATTTTTGTCATTTTTGTCATTTTTGTCATTTTTGTCATTTTTGTCATTTTTGTCATTTTTGTCATTTTTGTCATTTTTGTCATTTTTGTCATTTTTGTCATTTTTGTCATTTTTGTCATTTTTGTCATTTTTGTCATTTTTGTCATTTTTGTCATTTTTGTCATTTTTGTCATTTTTGTCATTTTTGTCATTTTTGTCATTTTTGTCATTTTTGTCATTTTTGTCATTTTTGTCATTTTTGTCATTTTTGTCATTTTTGTCATTTTTGTCATTTTTGTCATTTTTGTCATTTTTGTCATTTTTGTCATTTTTGTCATTTTTGTCATTTTTGTCATTTTTGTCATTTTTGTCATTTTTGTCATTTTTGTCATTTTTGTCATTTTTGTCATTTTTGTCATTTTTGTCATTTTTGTCATTTTTGTCATTTTTGTCATTTTTGTCATTTTTGTCATTTTTGTCATTTTTGTCATTTTTGTCATTTTTGTCATTTTTGTCATTTTTGTCATTTTTGTCATTTTTGTCATTTTTGTCATTTTTGTCATTTTTGTCATTTTTGTCATTTTTGTCATTTTTGTCATTTTTGTCATTTTTGTCATTTTTGTCATTTTTGTCATTTTTGTCATTTTTGTCATTTTTGTCATTTTTGTCATTTTTGTCATTTTTGTCATTTTTGTCATTTTTGTCATTTTTGTCATTTTTGTCATTTTTGTCATTTTTGTCATTTTTGTCATTTTTGTCATTTTTGTCATTTTTGTCATTTTTGTCATTTTTGTCATTTTTGTCATTTTTGTCATTTTTGTCATTTTTGTCATTTTTGTCATTTTTGTCATTTTTGTCATTTTTGTCATTTTTGTCATTTTTGTCATTTTTGTCATTTTTGTCATTTTTGTCATTTTTGTCATTTTTGTCATTTTTGTCATTTTTGTCATTTTTGTCATTTTTGTCATTTTTGTCATTTTTGTCATTTTTGTCATTTTTGTCATTTTTGTCATTTTTGTCATTTTTGTCATTTTTGTCATTTTTGTCATTTTTGTCATTTTTGTCATTTTTGTCATTTTTGTCATTTTTGTCATTTTTGTCATTTTTGTCATTTTTGTCATTTTTGTCATTTTTGTCATTTTTGTCATTTTTGTCATTTTTGTCATTTTTGTCATTTTTGTCATTTTTGTCATTTTTGTCATTTTTGTCATTTTTGTCATTTTTGTCATTTTTGTCATTTTTGTCATTTTTGTCATTTTTGTCATTTTTGTCATTTTTGTCATTTTTGTCATTTTTGTCATTTTTGTCATTTTTGTCATTTTTGTCATTTTTGTCATTTTTGTCATTTTTGTCATTTTTGTCATTTTTGTCATTTTTGTCATTTTTGTCATTTTTGTCATTTTTGTCATTTTTGTCATTTTTGTCATTTTTGTCATTTTTGTCATTTTTGTCATTTTTGTCATTTTTGTCATTTTTGTCATTTTTGTCATTTTTGTCATTTTTGTCATTTTTGTCATTTTTGTCATTTTTGTCATTTTTGTCATTTTTGTCATTTTTGTCATTTTTGTCATTTTTGTCATTTTTGTCATTTTTGTCATTTTTGTCATTTTTGTCATTTTTGTCATTTTTGTCATTTTTGTCATTTTTGTCATTTTTGTCATTTTTGTCATTTTTGTCATTTTTGTCATTTTTGTCATTTTTGTCATTTTTGTCATTTTTGTCATTTTTGTCATTTTTGTCATTTTTGTCATTTTTGTCATTTTTGTCATTTTTGTCATTTTTGTCATTTTTGTCATTTTTGTCATTTTTGTCATTTTTGTCATTTTTGTCATTTTTGTCATTTTTGTCATTTTTGTCATTTTTGTCATTTTTGTCATTTTTGTCATTTTTGTCATTTTTGTCATTTTTGTCATTTTTGTCATTTTTGTCATTTTTGTCATTTTTGTCATTTTTGTCATTTTTGTCATTTTTGTCATTTTTGTCATTTTTGTCATTTTTGTCATTTTTGTCATTTTTGTCATTTTTGTCATTTTTGTCATTTTTGTCATTTTTGTCATTTTTGTCATTTTTGTCATTTTTGTCATTTTTGTCATTTTTGTCATTTTTGTCATTTTTGTCATTTTTGTCATTTTTGTCATTTTTGTCATTTTTGTCATTTTTGTCATTTTTGTCATTTTTGTCATTTTTGTCATTTTTGTCATTTTTGTCATTTTTGTCATTTTTGTCATTTTTGTCATTTTTGTCATTTTTGTCATTTTTGTCATTTTTGTCATTTTTGTCATTTTTGTCATTTTTGTCATTTTTGTCATTTTTGTCATTTTTGTCATTTTTGTCATTTTTGTCATTTTTGTCATTTTTGTCATTTTTGTCATTTTTGTCATTTTTGTCATTTTTGTCATTTTTGTCATTTTTGTCATTTTTGTCATTTTTGTCATTTTTGTCATTTTTGTCATTTTTGTCATTTTTGTCATTTTTGTCATTTTTGTCATTTTTGTCATTTTTGTCATTTTTGTCATTTTTGTCATTTTTGTCATTTTTGTCATTTTTGTCATTTTTGTCATTTTTGTCATTTTTGTCATTTTTGTCATTTTTGTCATTTTTGTCATTTTTGTCATTTTTGTCATTTTTGTCATTTTTGTCATTTTTGTCATTTTTGTCATTTTTGTCATTTTTGTCATTTTTGTCATTTTTGTCATTTTTGTCATTTTTGTCATTTTTGTCATTTTTGTCATTTTTGTCATTTTTGTCATTTTTGTCATTTTTGTCATTTTTGTCATTTTTGTCATTTTTGTCATTTTTGTCATTTTTGTCATTTTTGTCATTTTTGTCATTTTTGTCATTTTTGTCATTTTTGTCATTTTTGTCATTTTTGTCATTTTTGTCATTTTTGTCATTTTTGTCATTTTTGTCATTTTTGTCATTTTTGTCATTTTTGTCATTTTTGTCATTTTTGTCATTTTTGTCATTTTTGTCATTTTTGTCATTTTTGTCATTTTTGTCATTTTTGTCATTTTTGTCATTTTTGTCATTTTTGTCATTTTTGTCATTTTTGTCATTTTTGTCATTTTTGTCATTTTTGTCATTTTTGTCATTTTTGTCATTTTTGTCATTTTTGTCATTTTTGTCATTTTTGTCATTTTTGTCATTTTTGTCATTTTTGTCATTTTTGTCATTTTTGTCATTTTTGTCATTTTTGTCATTTTTGTCATTTTTGTCATTTTTGTCATTTTTGTCATTTTTGTCATTTTTGTCATTTTTGTCATTTTTGTCATTTTTGTCATTTTTGTCATTTTTGTCATTTTTGTCATTTTTGTCATTTTTGTCATTTTTGTCATTTTTGTCATTTTTGTCATTTTTGTCATTTTTGTCATTTTTGTCATTTTTGTCATTTTTGTCATTTTTGTCATTTTTGTCATTTTTGTCATTTTTGTCATTTTTGTCATTTTTGTCATTTTTGTCATTTTTGTCATTTTTGTCATTTTTGTCATTTTTGTCATTTTTGTCATTTTTGTCATTTTTGTCATTTTTGTCATTTTTGTCATTTTTGTCATTTTTGTCATGTTTGTCATTTTTGTCATTTTTGTCATTTTTGTCATTTTTGTCATGTTTGTCATTTTTGTCATTTTTGTCATTTTTGTCATTTTTGTCATTTTTGTCATTTTTGTCATTTTTGTCATTTTTGTCATTTTTGTCATTTTTGTCATTTTTGTCATTTTTGTCATTTTTGTCATTTTTGTCATTTTTGTCATTTTTGTCATTTTTGTCATTTTTGTCATTTTTGTCATTTTTGTCATTTTTGTCATTTTTGTCATTTTTGTCATTTTTGTCATTTTTGTCATTTTTGTCATTTTTGTCATTTTTGTCATTTTTGTCATTTTTGTCATTTTTGTCAATTTTGTCATTTTTGTCATTTTTGTCATTTTTGTCATTTTTGTCATTTTTGTCATTTTTGTCATTTTTGTCATTTTTGTCATTTTTGTCATTTTTGTCATTTTTGTCATTTTTGTCATTTTTGTCATTTTTGTCATTTTTGTCATTTTTGTCATTTTTGTCATTTTTGTCATTTTTGTCATTTTTGTCATTTTTGTCATTTTTGTCATTTTTGTCATTTTTGTCATTTTTGTCATTTTTGTCATTTTTGTCATTTTTGTCATTTTTGTCATTTTTGTCATTTTTGTCATTTTTGTCATTTTTGTCATTTTTGTCATTTTTGTCATTTTTGTCATTTTTGGTATTTATGTCATTAACTTGTTGTATTTGTTTTTTTTTTCATACTGGTTGTATTTTTTGTCTATTTTTTTCAAAATATTACGGTCGCCATGTAGTTTACCAACATTGTTATATATGACAGCCTTTTCCGAGAAGCATAAAAAAATGGTTTTATAGCAGTTTTAGATTCGTCCTTTCGATTAATGTTTTTCCAAGTGGATATTTTTTTGACTTAAAAAATTTTATTATTTCGATGTCTCAAATTCAACATCCTCTTCTCAACATAAATTCTCCTGCATATGTGGCCATTTTAACCTCAAAGGTTCAATTTAATATCCCAAATTGCCCATTCTAGATTAAAACCAAAAAACCCGTAGATACATACTATGATTGGATACACCACCATCAGTTCCGGAAAAATTTGGGCAACATTTTTGCATCCAACTCAACCATATTGAAAATTCCGGAAATCGAGCCCCGAAAACCCCACACAACATTCGACATTCTTTCGGAAGTATGCTGGGTTCAGTTCATTCGTCGCCCCATGTCCTGATTCCCTTTCCTTCACATGCTCAGTTCAGACATTTCAGACTCGTCTCTGGGTCGGTCAATTTCAAAACTTTTTAGAATACGTTTGGATGAAACACTAGAGCCGATTCCCTTGGTCCGTCCAAATCGATTATGATGCCGAACACAACAGAAGCTTGGAAGCTTCAAAGCTTCGAAAACAACAACAAACCGCTTCAATTGCCAGGACGGCCAAAAATCGGCGAACCAGATAGTCGTTGCGGTTGCTCAAATCATCAATCAAGTTTGATCCACCATTTCTGGGAGTTGGAAGATTTCGAGTATGTTTTCGGAACAAAAAGTGAGAATCATATTTATGGGAAAAACCTTCATTAATTCTTTCACTGTAATACTATGAGAAGAAATTTTGGAATTTAGAATTTATGAAAATAAAAGTAAGGAAATTTTTACCAGTGTCCAATTTGAAAATTTGTCACTCGTTAGAAGTCAGTATAAGCAAAAACAGACCTCCACCAAGAGACAAACAGCCAAAAAAAAGGATACAACGATGCTGCGGTTTTTGATGCCTGGTTCCGCTTTCACTGATCGGGACCAAAGCCGTTTCCGATTTTCGGGAAACTGTCGTCCCGTCAAATTCCTCTCCGGTCGTCATTGGACCAAAACCGGATCAAACTAATTCATACATTCTTGACAGGTCCTGCTTGCCTCCTCGATTCGGTTGTTCCGAATCGGAATGGGCAGACCAGTGCCTCCGAATCTTTTTTTCCTACAAACTAGTGGAAGGATTTGGTTTTGGAAAAAAGTCTAAGATTCTAACACATTTGTGAATTCATTACATTTTTTTCTTTTCTTCAAACTAAAAGATATTTAATTTTTAAAATGGTATCTCATATGAAAAATGTTATTAAAAAGTTACAGGCTTTTTGGTTTGCTTTTGTAAATCGACAACATTTTTTTTGTGGCCACAACCCCCCCTTTCAAACCGCTCTGATTATGGTCACATTTTTAGCCAATGTTGAACGTCCGTTAAAAGGGGGTTGAGGGTGTAGTGCCTAAATGATTCCACTGTTGACCACCAGAACCATTCATAGATGCGTGTTTGTCTGCATATCGACGGGTTCGAAGAGATGCGACTTCTGAACCGAGAGCAACGAGGGTCTGTTCTTTCTGGGAAATCGTCAATCACTGCGTAGCCGTCGGTTGTCCTTCCTGGAGAACTTTGATCGTTCGTTCCGGTTTTTCCCTCCGGAAGGATCTGATCCGGTGGTCTTTCGGGGGTCGCTGCAAATTTATGAGAACCGTCGGGAATGCCTAAATTGGATTTTTTTTCTTTTCCCAACTCCTCAACATTCCCAGAGAGAATTGGGCTGGTAGGTGTGTGTAGGTTTCGATTCGAGGCCGGTTTTATTTATGACCCATTGTTGTTGCTTGATGTTTGCCGTCTGCTGCCGAAATGCCAATGCTGGAGAAGCAAGAAATTATTTTATCCTCTCCTCTGAATGGAATTTTGGGGGAGGCTGGCAAATAATGTTCAAACATATATGTATGTACATATACATTCTGTTCTGGGTGCTTGTTTTACTGCATTCTAATCAGAGTGATGAATTACATCTGCATGGTCGAATTGTACTTGTGGGAAATTTTGTTTGAAAGCTTGTGAGATGTGGTTGCGAAACAATTGGAAGTTTCTCGTTGCGAAAGAAGAGTGAACAAAGTTTCCGTTTCCGATGAAGTAAAAGAAAAGAGCGGTATGGAATTCACCTTGATGAATTTTATTATTTTGAAAGCTTGATTATTGATGATTTACTGAACATATACATATTTCTGGGAAACAAGGAAGATGAAAACTCTTATAGGTATCTAATTTGTATAGGCCAAGCAAAGCCGTGCGAACGGGGGGGGGTTTTAGGGGTTTAACCCCCCCCCCCCATGAGGATTTTTGTAAAGTAAAATTTTCATCGAAGTAACGAAAAATTACTTGATTTTAAAATGTATTTGAAGATAAGTGTTAACAAGCAAGTCAGATTTTTTTCTCGCCTCCGGCGGAATTTAGTCTTAAATCACCCTTGGCTTGATGTACATTTCGATGTACGATACTTTGGTTCAAAATTGCAATTCAATTAATCTTTTGTATAGGAACTCAAAACTTGACATACAAAAACCCTACCTCGTCTTTAGAATTGGTTTTTATTAAGAAGTGTGACTAAATAGGCACAGAGTTTGAAACGAACCATTTTTTTTTATTTGAAAAAATTGTTTATTTCATTACAAATGTTAAGCTGATATGAAGTATTCTTCAAGAAATCAATTTCGACTATATTTTATTACGTGATTTTTGTTTTTCTGAATGCTCAACACAACAAATAATTTACACAAGGCCACTAACTTTACATTTTTCTGAGGTGCAATAAATTTAATATGCAATATTTCTATCAGCTTTTGTAATTACAATGACTTTTGTTTATAAGTCAAAAGGATTTGAGAAATTTCTGCATTGTTTATACAAAAACTCAAATCAAAAATATATCATTCAAAAATAAAAGTTTTAAATGAATTATAAACTTTCCTCAAGAATTCAAGTAATTTCAAGTTCCGCGAAAAAAGTTAGAGAAGTTTTATGTTTTTATTTAATTTTTTTCATTTATCAAATTTTAAGATGTTTTAAACTAAACTGAATTTTAGATATTTTTAAGCAAACATGTAATATTTTTGCAGGTTTCAACTAACACAATGAATCAAGTTTTTTTTACACTTTCTTACTGTTATGTCAAAAGTACTTGTCATGATATTTCTCCATTTTTTTATTTGTTGAATTTTACATTTTTTAGATCGTGCATTATTTTCAACATAATAATATCCCTTTATTGGATGAAGATGGATGGGTAAACAAAATCAGAATCAGATTTTTTCGTATATGTAGGTTTGGTAGTTATTAATATTTGATTTTGAATACATTTTGAAACTCCTTATCACCAAAACTCAAAGTGTTCAACCAAATTTGATAAAAGAGTCGATTTCAGAACGCTAAAATCTACCAAATCAATCATTTAAAAAATAAGCACCAAAACGCTGCTGACTTGAGTCATCAATTAAATTATATAAATTCTTACGGTGAAACATGTTTATTAAAAAAACCTCCTGAAATGTTTTAAAAACTTATCTTTTTCATTTTCATATTTTGTTTAAATTTTCAAATAAATTTACCGAGTTTTAAAGTACAGTTTTATTCCCAATTCTTTCATTAACTTGCCGAATTAATTTGTCGAAATATTTGAATTTAAGAAATAATTTTAACAAATTTGTTTTTTTTTTATTTCTGAATTTTTGTGTACTTGGCACATAAGCCCTGAAATCTTAATTTTTAATAAGAAAATCAAAGTTTCAATCCTCTGTTCTTTCCAGGACCCAATATTTCAATCGAAAGTGACAAAATACTTAGAGTATGTAATTTTAAACTTTAAAACATGTGATTGAAAATTAAAAAACTTTTCATTAATTTTCTTTAGATAAAATCGTCTTTTATGGATCGTTCATGATTTTTTAATTAATCTTTAAAAGTTTGAAACATGATTTTAAGTAGATAGCAACCTTAAATTTAATTTTAATGCGAAATGTTAACTTACTTAATTGTTCTTCCAATATTTGTTGTAACTTGGAACACTTTTATTTCAATTTTTATCACTTTTCTTTCATTAATCATTCACGAAATTACCCATTTTCCAACATTTCCTCGTAAGTTTAATTGAACACAAAGTTGTTTTTTTGATCTTCAAAAATGAAAATTCAAACCGTTTATTTTTCTATAAATAGGTTTTTTCTCTGATTTCTTTCTGGCACTTTTCAAACAATAATAAATAAATCTATTTTTTTTTATCAAATTAAATTAAACCTTCAATCATTGAATAAATTTCCCAAAGTTCAAATTGGTTTTTCTGTTATCGAAAATTCTCATTTTTAATCACGATTAAATATTTTTTGTTCAAATTCAAAATACTATAGTGGAATTTTTCAATCACTTTTCAGTTGAAAATGGAGAAAAAATTTTAATTAAGATGAATAAAAATAAACAATTATTATCATTTTCCTAAAAACTGATCATGGTTAGTTTTTTTTATCTGATTGGACATATATTTTGGAATTCAGATTTCTTTTAAGCTCTGTGTTTTTGAAACGTTTATTTTAAATGAGCTTAGAAATTCTTTTGAAACAAATTTCCAGTTCGGAATGAAGAACATCATTTTGAAATAAATTATCAATGACTTACCGAAAATTTTAAACTTACATTGTGATATGATTTTGTTTTTTTCATCAGTTTGTGTCGTAATTTTTAGTTTGTGTCGTAATCATGAGTGAAAAATGGTTTTAGAAATTCCATTCCTTTTTTATTGTTTATTTTTGGTATTGCTATTATTTTACCTAAATTTGAAATTCGAAAACCCCCCCCCCCCATGTACGGGTCCTTCGCACGGGCCTGAGGCCAAGCGGTTTGCCAATTTGTTGCCCAATTTTGAAAATCCCAGTTCCATGCTTTTTGTAACTTCGCATTAAAATTTTAGTTTGGTTTTGAAAAGGACTGCCATTCCTTCCGAAAAAAAAATGTCAAAAAGTAGTAGTTTTTTAAACAGTTTTCAAAACAGTTTCAAAAAGTTCTACTTTAACACAATTTTGATTAGAAGCTTGTGATATTCAGATGGCAAGTCTGTTGTCTCCTGAGCCGATGTCCGCGAGTTCGAGCCCAAGAGTAAACATCGAACACAGTTGTACCGGATAAGTTTTTCAATAACGATCCGCCAACTGTAACGTTGATAAAGTCGCGAATGCCATAAAGATGGTGAAACGACTATAATCGAAACAAAAAAAAATTAGAAAAGAAACAACTACAATCTGTTTTCCAAGTTAAAGAACTTGTCACGGTCTTCCGAAAAGTTGATCAATAATTTTCAACACCTGTTTAATATAATACATGTAGTATGCCAAAAAAGATTTTCAATTGAATGTTTACCTCTCTTCCAGCCTAGTGACATCAGATGAAGCATACACGATTATAATTAAAAGTAGATATAAGATAAAATAGAAATGAATATTTTAACTTTTTTGAATAAATTCGAGTTTTCATTTCAGACGTAAAAAAATTTAAACTACAGGGTGACAAAAAAGTCCTGTCACACTTTTTTTTGGGGGGTCACCTGTAACCTATACGTTGCATCTCTATGGTGCCATCTATATGTCAAATGAAAGGGCTAACTTTGCTGCCCACAGTGGCAGAGTTTCGTTTCTGTGCAGTTTGTGTACATTAAGTTGTGAGTGGCAGAGTTGAGAGCAGCTGTTATCGCTGAATATGTGAAAGGCTACAAAACCGGACACATATTCAACATATTCAAACACCTAAAACCGCTCGTAATCAACCGGAAAGTCCATAAATCGATACCTAGAGACCAGAGGCACCGAGGACAAGACACGATCTGGACGACCAAGGTCTGTGAGAACTCTAAGGTTGAAAAAGATTATACGAGACAGGACGTGTGTGCCGCTTGCGACGACTTTCCGAGACGTCTGAAGCTGGTTCGATCAGAGAAAGGTGGTGTAATTCCGAAATATCGTTTGTGAAGTTTCTTGATGAGTTACTGAATAAAGCTATGAAAGTCAGATTCTGATTTTAATCTTAGTCTTTGAAATATTGAGATATTTCTGTGTGACCGGACTTTTTTGTCACCCTGTATATTAATTTTTTTTTTTGTAAATTAGTAGAATTTGCAGTTGATAATGCTACTTCTACTTTAAGACATCCAAAAATGTCATGACAAAAATGACAAAAATGACAAAAATGACAAAAATGACAAAAATGACAAAAATGACAAAAATGACAAAATTGACAAAATTGACAAAATTGACAAAATTGACAAAATTGACAAAATTGACAAAATTGACAAAATTGACAAAATTGACAAAATTGACAAAATTGACAAAATTGACAAAATTGACAAACTTGACAAGATTGACAAAATTGACAAAATTGACAAAATTGACAAAATTGACAAAATTGACAAAATTGACAAAATTGACAAAATTGACAAAATTGACAAAATTGACAAAATTGACAAAATTGACAAAATTGACAAAATTGACAAAATTGACAAAATTGACAAAATTGACAAAATTGACAAAATTGACAAAATTGACAAAATTGACAAAATTGACAAAATTGACAAAATTTACGCAATTGACAAAATTTACGCAATTGACAAAATTGACAAAATTGACAAAATTGACAAAATTGACAAAATTGAAAAAATTGACAAAATTGACAAAATTGACATAATTGACAAAATTGACAAAATTGACAAAATTGACAAAATTGACAAAATTGACAAAATTGACAAAATTGACAAAATTGACAAAATTGACAAAATTGACAAAATTGACAAAATTGACAAAATTGACAAAATTGACAAAATTGACAAAATTGACAAAATTGACAAAATTGACAAAATTGACAAAAATGACAAAATTGACAAAATTGACAAAATTGACAAAATTGACAAAATTGACAAAATTGACAAAATTGACAAAATTGACAAAATTGACAAAATTGACAAAATTGACAAAATTGACAAAATTGACAAAATTGACAAAATTGACAAAATTGACAAAATTGACAAAATTGACAAAATTGACAAAATTGACAAAATTGACAAAATTGACAAAATTGACAAAATTGACAAAATTGACAAAATTGACAAAATTGACAAAATTGACAAAATTGACAAAATTGACAAACTTGACAAGATTGACAAAATTGACAAAATTGACAAAATTGACAAAATTGACAAAATTGACAAAATTGACAAAATTGACAAAATTGACAAAATTGACAAAATTGACAAAATTGACAAAATTGACAAAATTGACAAAATTGACAAAATTGACAAAATTGACAAAATTGACAAAATTGACAAAATTGACAAAATTGACAAAATTGACAAAATTGACAAAATTGACAAAATTGACAAAATTGACAAAATTGACAAAATTGACAAAATTGACAAAATTGACAAAATTGACAAAATTGACAAAATTGACAAAATTGACAAAATTTACGCAATTGACAAAATTTACGCAATTGACAAAATTGACAAAATTGACAAAATTGACAAAATTGAAAAAATTGACAAAATTGACAAAATTGACATAATTGACAAAATTGACAAAATTGACAAAATTGACAAAATTGACAAAATTGACAAAATTGACAAAATTGACAAAATTGACAAAATTGACAAAATTGACAAAATTGACAAAATTGACAAAATTGACAAAATTGACAAAAATGACAAAATTGACAAAATTGACTAAATTGACTAAATTGACTAAATTGACTAAATTGACTAAATTGACAAAATTGACAAAATTGACAAAATTGACAAAATTGACAAAATTGACAAAATTGACAAAATTGACAAAATTGACAAAATTGACAAAATTGACAAAATTGACAAAATTGACAAAATTGACAAAATTGACAAAATTGACAAAATTGACAAAATTGACAAAATTGACAAAATTGACAAAATTGACAAAATTGACAAAATTGACAAAATTGACAAAATTGACAAAATTGATAAAATTGACAAAATTGACAAAATTGACAAAATTGACAAAATTGACAAAATTGACAAAATTGACAAAATTGACAAAATTGACAAAATTGACAAAATTGACAAAATTGACAAAATTGACAAAATTGACAAAATTGACAAAATTGACAAAATTGACAAAATTGACAAAATTGACAAAATTGACAAAATTGACAAAATTGACAAAATTGACAAAATTGACAAAAATTACTAAATTGACAAAATTGACAAAAATGACTAAATTGACAAAATTGACAAAATTGACAAAATTGACAAAATTGACAAAATTGACAAAATTGACAAAATTGACAAAATTGACAAAATTGACAAAATTGACAAAATTGACAAAATTGACAAAATTGACAAAAATGACAAAAATGACAAAAATGACAAAAATGACAAAAATGACAAAAATGACAAAAATGACAAAAATGACAAAAATGACAAAAATGACAAAAATGACAAAAATGACAAAAATGACAAAAATGACAAATATGACAAAAATGACAAAAATGACAAAAATGACAAAAATGACAAAAATGACAAAAATGACAAAAATGACAAAAATGACAAAAATGACAAAAATGACAAAAATGACAAAAATGACAAAAATGACAAAAATGACAAAAATGACAAAAATGACAAAAATGACAAAAATGACAAAAATGACAAAAATGACAAAACTGACAAAAATGACAAAAATGACAAAAATGACAAAAATGAAAAAAATGACAAAAATGACAAAAATGACAAAAATGACAAAAATGACAAAAATGACAAAAATGACAAAAATGACAAAAATGACAAAAATGACAAAAATGACAAAAATGACAAAAATGACAAAAATGACAAAAATGACAAAAATGACAAAAATGACAAAAATGACAAAAATGACAAAAATGACAAAAATGACGGAAATGACAGAAATGACAAAAATGACAAAAATGACAAAAATGACAAAAATGACAAAAATGACAAAAATGACAAAAATGACAAAAATGACAAAAATGACAAAAATGACAAAAATGACAAAAATGACAAAAATGACAAAAATGACAAAAATGACAAAAATGACAAAAATGACAAAAATGACAAAAATGACAAAAATGACAAAAATGACAAAAATGACAAAAATGACAAAAATGACAAAAATGACAAAAATGACAAAAATGACAAAAATGACAAAAATGACAAAAATGACAAAAATGACAAAAATGACAAAAATGACAAAAATGACAAAAATGACAAAAATGACAAAAATGACAAAAATGACAAAAATGGCAAAAATGACAAAAATGACAAAAATGACAAAAATGAAAAAAATGACAAAAATGACAAAAATGACAAAAATGACAAAAATGACAAAAATGACAAAAATGACAAAAATGACAAAAATGACAAAAATGACAAAAATGACAAAAATGACAAAAATGACAAAAATGACAAAAATGACAAAAATGACAAAAATGACAAAATTGACAAAAATGACAAAAATGACAAAAATGACAAAAATGACAAAAATGACAAAAATGACAAAAATGACAAAAATGACAAAAATGACAAAAATGACAAAAATGACAAAAATGACAAAAATGACAAAAAATGACAAAAATGACAAAAATGACAAAAATGACAAAAATGACAAAAATGACAAAAATGACAAAAATGACAAAAATGACAAAAATGACAAAAATGACAAAAATGACAAAAATGACAAAAATGACAAAAATGACAAAAATGACAAAAATGACAAAAATGACAAAAATGACAAAAATGACAAAAATGACAAAAATGACAAAAATGACAAAAATGACAAAAATGACAAAAATGACAAAAATGACAAAAATGACAAAAATGACAAAAATGATAAAAATGACAAAAATGACAAAAATGACAAAAATGACAAAAATGACAAAAATGTGTTGAAATGCTGTTGAAATAAAAACCATTTGAAAGATTTGTATTTATTGGTTTGAGCTTGAAAATTGATTATAATCATATCGTGTACGTACATTTTCATAAAAACGACAGGTTATTCGTCAAGAAATAAAAGGTTGATCTATATTTTTCCGCTCACTAGCGGGCAAGGAAGGCGCAAAACTTAGATTCTAACACAGGAATAATCAGCAAATCGTGACGCTTTGCCTTCGGAAGAAAGATGCCGAGGAATGACTACGGACACCGGAAAGTTCATTTCAAACAACAATCAAAAAACCAATTCCAAGTTTGACACGTATCCACTTTTTGCCCATAAGTCAACAACTGACTGAAAGTTTATGGGACCTTTCTGCGATGATCATCATGTATGAAGCAATGAAGAAGGTTTGGTTAGAATGAAGGGAAGAAAACCGGCGAAAATAAATAAACCTTGGGAAAGCATGCATTACACACCACGACGGCGATATCTTGAAATGTGTCGTCGTTGTGAGTTTTACCCAGTGAAGGAAGGGAGGAAAAAGGCACGCATTTCCCCAAAACCGGGCGATACAGCAGCAGCAGCTCGTGAAAATAAATCAACTTTTTGACATTCCGGAAAAAGTGTTTTGCCCCCATTATGCTAAGCTTTTTTGCGTATGTGTGTGTGTACAAATATAACCTGTCCCCGATCTAAGTGATCGCTATTCAGCCTCCGCAGCCGCCGTCAAAAGCCGCTAAAAACCGTCACCGGCAGTTGTTTCCCGTATCAGAAAGTCGGTTTTTGGTTGCCCTCTGCGCCGGAAAAAGTAGCAACTTTTATTCACATCATACCGGTTTCACTCACAAACATGCTCATTCATAACAATGTGTCGGAGGCTTTTTTATTTAGGGGTTTTTCGCCAGGAATCCATTGCTGTGCATATTAAGAAAAAAGAAAGTTTTTCCTGAACTCGGTTCTAGTAAAATTGATAAGTGAAATACTTTACATATTATTATAATGAGTAGAACTGAACGGAATATTGTCATCCACAAATTCTCAATAAGAATGTTTTCTTCCTATAGATATCCTTAACTTTAAATAGAAGAACATGGGTTTTCTCTACTTTTCCCACTACAGATATCCTTTCCCAACGCTGACATCCCCACTCGGATTTCGGTGTAGAACATCGCAGCGGAACATTTCGCTGGCAATTTTCCAAGCAAGAATTCACCATTTGCCTGTTTATTGTAGCCCATTTGCCGCTGAACTGGCACAACCATTGACACGTAATCCCCGGCTAATTAGGACCGGATGGTTGCTTGAGACGCGTTCAGTTCACGGGTGGACGTTATATTCTTGTCCTCCATTCTTGTTTTGCTGTATCAGACCCTTTGTTTGTTGTTTGTTGCCCAAGTTTTCCCCAACCAAGTCCAAAACCCTTTCAACCCACCCGCACTTAGTCGTTGACTTCGAAAGGATTTGAATGGCCGCGCCGCGGTTCAAACAATAGCAAAGTACAATGGAAATAAGCACAAGCTTATTCACTTTAAGGGACCCACGCGATGTGGCAACGACACTAATTAACTCGATATGTGTTCGTGGGAGTTGTTGTCCCAACTACTTTGCCCTGCCTGATACGCGTCCTGTTCATTGTGGCATTCTTGCCCTATTCAAAGTTTGAGAAAACAGATGATTTCTCTAATCCCTTGAGGAAATCCCTTCGGATAAGCTTTAGCTGTTTTCGGAAAATTGTTCCACTAATGGTTCAATCTTGACATAACAAGTTTAAAACCCTCCAGGCGGGAACAAGCAAATTTTGCCAGAATTAACAGATTTGATCAAAACAACAACATATTGACAATAATGGCAAGTTATAAAAATTAAATTAGTATATTGTTCGTTTTTGTTGCAGTGTTAATTTCAGTGACATCTTCTTTTATTTGAACACTAAATGAAAACCACTTAAAAATTATTTAAGCAGGAAACTGAACTTGAGTATTTTATCGCACAGCATTGTATTGTTGATTAAAATATTACCGGAAAAATATGAAATTCATCTTCTACCACCCCTCACCAACCCCTTTTTTCGATAATTCAGAAGGGGGAATAAATAATTGACCAAGTAATTTATTGATAAAATTTATATATTCATCGAAAATTCTAACAGTAAAAAGATCAAAAGTGAAACTGTAGTAGATGGGCATTAATCTACTTTTTATATTCAAGATTTTAAACTTTTCGATCTAACAAATTCAATTTTTTATTTTATAAAATGTTTAAATTTTTTACATTACACTGAGTCGATTTGGAGAAATTTTTGGATTTCTAAAACCCAGGGGTCTCAAAAGCATCGTCTTGGTTGTAACTCATCCTTGATTTTTGCAGAATTCTAAGTAACGTTTTCATGAGTAAATATGGATATTTAGTTTGTATGGGAAAATATAATATTTTGTACTAAAAAAATAACATTTTTTTTTCTTTCAGTGAAACCGAGCCTTCTTATGGTTTTTATGTCAATTTTATTCATTATTAAATTTCCCCATTTCTTTTGGATCAAGACGAAGCATTTTCGAACCCAGAGTTGGAGAAATTCATAAATGGACCCAAATCGACTTAGTCTACCAGAACATATCAAACATGCTGACCTGGCAAACTTTGTTGAGCCTGTATTTTTGGAAATTTTTTATATTTTTTTATATTTTAGCACTGTTCCTTAGTCAGCCTTCATTTTGAGTGGATAAAAGCAAGTGGATACCCTTGTGTCAGAAAAAAATCCAGAATTATAGATCAATATAAAAATAAGTTACGCTAACTTTTGGTTAGCGAACTTGTTTTCTTCCGGTAACTTAAGAACGCTTAAACTATCAAGTTTCAATTTAGTTTAGCCATCATTCTTATTCAAAAACTCCTATCTGATCAAGTATTTCAAAATTTCTGAAGATTGATTAGAACAAAAAATGGATCTTTTTTGCTGGAGTCGCCAAAAACCGAGTTTTTTTTCGATTTGTGTTTCCCTTTGTATTTAAATACATTGAAGTTTTCTTCAAGCATGATCGTCAGAATAGGAAAATTTAAAAATGAATTGGACAAAACCAGAACATTTAAAGAATAATGAAAATAAACTTAATTTTTAATTTTTTTTTCATTATTTCAAATCTCGTGTTTTTCGGACTTTGTACTAAATACACTAACTGAATTTTATGGTGAATTGACAGAGCTGAGTTTGACAAATATTTAACAATTCAGGAAAAGTCACTATTCATCCCATTTAACAGCAACACTTTTCTAATCAATAAAATGTTTGAAAATGTCTTTAAAATTTGTATCATCGTTAACCCTTCGTTTCATGATTTTTTATTTTTCCCTAAAAATCACTTTAAACAGTTCAAAATGATGTGTACATCAAGAAAAAAAATTAAAATAAAATACGATTTTTCCATTTTTTCATACATTAATTGTTGCAAATTTGTTACTTTATGAAACGAAGGGTTAACTTTTTTCAATTTTCAGTTAGGGATGGGAAAATTGCACTATAAATTAGGAAATAAAAAAAAAAGAATTTAAACTGTCATGTTTTTGGATTACTTTTCTCTTAGCATTTGAAACCTTGAATGAAGGCAAATCTATTTTGAGTATTTGGAATAAAAATTCAAAACAATCACAAATTATTTAAAATTTTAGTTTATAATCGTCAGATAAGCAACTGTAATCCAAACAGTTAAATCTAATTCTGAATTTTATTGTTAATTTAAATCAATATTCTGAATTTGGCTTTATGAATCTGGATTTTCAGTTATATTTGAACGTAAATTTAAAAGCTGATTTCCTTTGATCTTGATTTTATTTTTGTTGATTGAGTTCAAGTGTTTATATTCTTAAACTCACTTGTGTCAAGCAGTTTGTTTTTTTTATCTTATATTTGGTACGACACATTTTTTTTTGTATTTTTGTGTATTGGTTTAGATTTTTCTCTAAACTTAATTGTTCGGAAATTTTTGGTGGCATGCTTTTTACTTAAATGTTAAATTTCTATATTCTTTCATATTTGATGATATTTTTGATTACGATCCTTTTTTCTGACTTTTGAAACTGAGAGTTGGAGTCCTATATAGCTAAACTTTGGAAAAGCTCGTTTTTACCACTGAGCATAAAAGGTAGTGTGCATTTTCCAATGTTTCCTGATCCTTCAATCCGTTCTTATGATAGTGATGCAATTTACTTGGAATCACAAAATTGAAAACATTAAATTATCAAACTGACTGGATTAATTCCTAACATCTTCTAAAAATCAACCAAAAATAAATAAAGGTTATTTTTTATCAGTTATATGACTTTCTATTGGTGTTATCAAAACTCATCAAAAATGATTTGGTAATGGTAATGTTTTGAGTCTATCGAAAATTTTACATCCATACTGCTTGAGTTGCTAAAAAAATATGGCATTTCAAAAAAATTAACGGTGCACGAACAATCATCTAAGAAAATGTAAGAATTGCCTTGATTCTGACGCAACAAAAAACAAATTTCGTAAATATGCTTCTTACCGGCTAGTTGCAGCACCCCATAGGGACAATCATTTCCAAGTATCCATTTTACTGGTGCCACGTGAAAAGTACACTATTAATGAAAATGGGCGCCAAAACTTCCTATAGATTGATAGATGAACATTAGTAAGCTTTGAATGCTTTTGGCGCCTTCCTCTACTCTGAATTCGAATGAAAAAAAAAAAAATAACATAGAAATTGGGTGCCATGACTTTTATTTGATACGAATAAAAACTAAAAACTAATTTTCATATTCAACAAAAACATTTTCAAAATTATCTCTCCGTTGTGCATTTCTTCGCGTGAAGACGAAAACAACAATAAAAAATTCGCATACAAATCGAATGATCCAGTGAAGAGTTTTGCGCGTTCGTACATTTCTTACTCTCTCCCTGTTTTGTTTATATAGACACAACGTTTGAAGGTCGATTGAAGTTTTGAAAGATTCTGCAAAATTTTAAGATGATAAAAAAAAATGTAAAATATTTTGATATTTTGTAAAATGTTGTTAAATTTTGTTAAATTTTGTTATTTTTTTTTAAGATTTCAAAAAAATTAATCAAATTTTGAAAATGTTTTGAAGTGCTTTGAATTTTTTAAATTTTTTTTTTAAATTTTTTTAAAAATTTGTAAAATAATAAAAAAATTATTTGAATTTTGTCAATTTGTTCAAAGATTTCATCGAAAATTTTGTGAAATTTTCGTAAAATCATATATTGTTACAAATTTTTTTGAATTTTTAAAAAATTTTGTAAACTCTTATAAAATTTTGAAAAATATGTAAAAATTTTATGATATATTGATTTTTTCTTAAACTTGTATTTTTTTTTAATTTTGTATTTATTGAAATTTTTTGAAAATTTTTGTAAAATTTTGTAAATTTTCGTCATTTTTGTAAATTTTTGTAGTTTTCTGTAAATTTCCGTAAATTTTCGTAAATTTTCGTAAATTTTCGTAAAATTTCGTAAATATTTGTAAATTTTTTTCAAATTTTATTATTTTTTTTTAATCTTTGCAAATATTTCAAATTTTAGTAAATTTTTTCTAAATTTTTGTAAATTTTTGTAATTTTTTGTAAGATTTTGTTGTTAGTAATGTTTGGTAAACTTTTATAATTTTTTTTGAAGATTTTGGTAAAATTTTGGAATATTTTTTATATTTTTTTTTTAAATTTTTGTAAAATTTTGTAAAATTTCGTAAAATTTTTTTTAATTTTGTAAAATTTTGTAAAATTTTGTAAAATTTCGTAGAATTTTGTAACATTTTGTAAAATTTTTGAAAATTCCATTGATTTTCTTTTAAGTTTTTGAAATTTTTTGTAAATTTTAGTCAATTTTTGCAAATACTTCAAATTTCTGTAATTTTTGGTAATTTTTTGTTATTTTTTTTAAATTTTTGTTATTTTTAGTAATTTATTGTCAACTTTATTATTTTTTTTATTGAAGATTTTAGTCATGTTTTTAAACATCTTTTAATATATTATTTTTTTTAAATTATTGTAAAATTTAGTAAAACATTGTAATTTGTTTTTTAGTTTTTTAACATTTTTTAACATTCTGTAAAATTTTGTAAAATTTTGTGAAATTTTGTGAAATTTTGTGTAATTTTGTAAAATTTTGTAAAGTTTTGTAAGATTTTGTAAAATTTTGTAAAATTTTATGAAATTTTGTGAAATTTTGTAAAATTTTGTAAACATTTGTAAAATTTTTTTGTAGAGAAATGAATCCAACTGTGTTAGATGAAATTTCAGGTACTAGATAAGAGAAAATCGATATGGAAAAACATGCGAAAAAAATTCGCCTTGTCTCCCGGTATTTTTTCGCATGTTTTTCAATATCGATTTTCTCTTATCTCCCTGAAATTTCATCTGACACAGTTGAATTCATTTCTCTTCAAAAAAAAGTTTCGCTGGCTGAATGTTTGAGTCAGGACCCATCTCTGGGTCGCAATTTAAAAATATTTGTAAAATTTTATAAAATTTTGTTAAATTTTGTAGAAATTTGTAAAATTTTGTAAAATTTTGTGAAAATTTGTAGAATTTTGTAAAATTTTGTGAAAATTTGTATAATTTTGAAAACTTTTGTTAAATTTTGAAAAATTTTGCAAAATTTTTTCAAAATTTTGAAAAACTTTTTGAAAATTTGTAAATTTTGTATTGTATTGAAAGACTTGAATTTTTTGAAATTTTTAAATGCATAAATTTATTTAAATTTTGATAAACTCTTTCAGAACGTTGCAAAATTTCGTAAAATTTTGTGTTAAATTTGAAAATCTTTGTTAAATTTTTTTTTATTTTTCTTATTTTTTAAAATTTTTGAGATTATTTTTTAAAATTTTGTTCATTTGAAAATTCTAGTAAATTTGAGGTTGAATTTTAATGTTTTTTAATTGTTTGTTAATTTTTGTAGGAATTTTCATATTTTTGGATTTTTTTGTAAATTCTGTGATAATTTTTTCAAAATTTTGTAAGCTTTGTAAAATTTCATAATTTTTTGCCAATTTCATATTGTTTTGTAAAAATTGTAAAATTGAATTGGACTTTGTTCAAATTTGTTAAAAAAATTAATATTTTGTACAATTTTAGCAAATTTTGTAAAAGAATACTATGAAAATTTTGTAAATTTTCGTTCAATTATGTTAAATTTTGTCAAATTTTTATTTGAGAACTTCGTGAAAATTTAATGATATTTCATTAATATTTATAAATTTTGTTAATTTTTATAAAACTTTGTAAACTCCTTTAAAACTTTGAAAAAATTTGTGAAATTTTGTTATATTATGTTAAATTCTGAAAGGTTTATAAAAATTTTCAAAATTATGCAATGTGTTAAAATTTTCCAAAATTTTTATAAATAAAAGTAAACTTTTTTTGATTATGAAAATTTTTTTATAACCTATTAATTTTTAGGAATTTTTTATAAATTTTGTAAAATTTTGTATAGTTTTGTGATGCTTTACATTTTTTTTATATTTTAAACAATTTTGTAAATTTTTTTATAAATTTTAACAATTTTGTTTATTTATATTATTTTTTTAATGATGTGGAATTTTGTGAATATATTGACATACTTTATAATGAAATTTTGTGCAAAATTTGTAAAATTTCGTCAAACTTTGTAAAATTTTTCCATTTTTTTTTAAAGAACTCAATAGAAAATTTGTGAAATTTTATAAACTTTTAAAAATTTTTGTTTAATTTTGAAAATTATTATAAAACATTTCAAAACTTTTTAACATTTGGTTTAATTTTGTGATATTATGATAGTATTGAAAATATTTGTATAATTTTTAAAAAAATTTCAAAATTTTTGTTAGTTTTTGTAAAATTTTGTAGTTTTTTCAAAACTTTTGTCAACTTTTGATTTTTCTTTGTAAATTTCTGAATTTTTTTGTTGACTTTTGTTTATATTAGTATTTTTTTTTTAATTTTTAGAAATTTTGTACATTTTCTGAATTATTTAGAATTTTGTAATATTTTGCCAAATTTTGAGAAATTTTAGTGTAATTTCGTTAAATTTTTATTAACTTTTGTTGAACAATTTCGTGAAATTTTATAAATTCTTTAATTTTTTTAAATTCTTAAATTCATCTAAAACTTTGCAAAACTTTGTACAATTTGGTTAATTTTTGTAATAGTTTGTCTTATTTTTATAATGTTTGTAAAATTTGGTGATATTTTGTATAATTTATAATATTTTTAAAAATTTTTGAAAATAATTATAATTTTTTGTATATTTTATAATACTATTAAGTAAATCTTTGTTAATTTTTGTGAAATTTGTTATTGTTTTGAAATATTTTATGAATTTTTGGTATTTTTTTTTTCAAATATCGAAAAATTCCGTAAAATTTTATTAAATATTGAAACAATTTGTAAAATTTTGAAAAATTATATTAAACGCTGCCAATTTCTCCACCTTTTCCACTGGAATATATCATCATCAGAAATATTTTATCCGAGATTGTTTAAACTTTTCGATCTAACATAGCTCGATTTTTTTTTTGTTTTGATAAATTGTGTTCAATTGGATCAGCTTTATTGAAAATTTCAATAATTTTTTAAATTTAACTCCCTTTCTCCGCCTCCGCCTTCAATTTGTTCCGCCTCGGGATGTTTCTACTCTAAGAGATAAAAGAAAGATCGGAAATTTATTTTTTTTTTACTTTTCATCAGTAAAATCTTATGGAATCGGAAGATTGAACTATAGGTATTAAGGCTAAATTATTGTTTATAACTCCAAATTACTATACATGTAAGAACATGTTCAAGAAAAACTATGATGCGACATCCTTCTTACAACATTTTAAATCTGTTTTAATTAAATATTTAAAACAGAGCTCGAATACCTTAATTTTCTTTTCAAAATTTTCATACATTATACGTTCATGAGAACTCAACATGCAAGTTTTTCTCCCCAGCTGATTTAAATTTAAGGAAACCCTTTCAGTTTTACACATCCTGTTGTGCAATTATTCACATTTGAAACAATCAAATATGAAATAAAAGAAATAATCAATAGTTGATTTATTAAAATTTCCGCTTTCCCTAGCTCGCAACTTCCAAATTGTGAAACCATCCAGTTTTTTGTTCCACTTTCCTCAACTTCACACCGACTAACTTTTAGCATTCTTTCCACCTTCAAAAAGAACGAAACGAAGAAACATTAATTAAAGATTCCACCGAGCCATGAAAGGCTGCTTTCTGCCTTCTAAGCTAAAGCAAAAATCAATTCTGCAACTTGCGCCAGGACAAATTAAGAGACAAAAAAAACCTCCGCCCAAACAGATAAGTGCATAGAAATTTAATTTAAACGTCAAAAGATGACCACGGAATCGGAAGCAAGAAAAAAAATCTGCGATGGTACAAAATTCATTTAAAAAGCGAGACGGGAATGTGCTTTGAGGGGGATATTTGGAAGGGGGGAAAACTTGTCGGGCGTCGATTTTTGCCGTAATCGGAGCGGAATTCGCTGTTCCGGGAGCAGACGAAGAAAAAAAAACGAGAACGGGAATAAGTCAGTGATAGGACTTAAAAAGAAAAGTCCATTCGCGGGATCGAAGTTAATTACCGAAGAAGTTGGGAGAATAATGTCTGCTTGCCGCTACTTGCTGCACTGCTGAAAGCTGGTTTCGAAGAAAATCAAACAGCAATATCGGAGATAATTATCAATCCCCGGCTAAATTCTTTGAAGTGGAAGATTTGAAGTCGATGGGTTTAAGTCTTTTATTCATCGAAATTGAAAAAAAAAAATGGAGAAACTTGATATAGATTTTGTCAAATGATTCACAAAATTTTACAATTTGTAAAGTATTGAATTATCTGAAGAACATTTTTTTTAAACAAATCACTCTTGATAAATTTGATAAATTTGAAAAACCGTTGAATCATTTCGATAAATTTTGAAATTCTATGATAAATTATCTTAATTTATTTGTTAATTTGAGCGAATTCGATAAAATTTAACAATACGGCTTATCATTACTTTTGTTTCAATTCAAATTTATCACATTTTTTATTTTGTTTAAAATGTTTGTTCAAATGTTATCATTGAACTTACATCCAATTTACTTTTATTTTTTAAATGTCCAGTCATTTGTTTGTGTATGTATTAAATTTAAAGTTGCCAAAATTTTGCGCAGACGTATCTGGGCCCTGCAAATCAGATCTGCTTCATCCTTAAACCAATCAAAATCAGGGCATCTGATTCCAAAAATTTCAACCCAAGAACCATGCAATATCCAGGCAAATTGGGTCAAAACTCTGAAAATATTTAACAAAAAAAAACACTTGAAGTTTTTTTTTCGATGTTAGCACATCGCAAATTTTAAATCGTATTTCACACTTAAAAAAATGGTCATGATTATTTTACAAATAAAGTGTTTAAATCCTAGCAAAATACGGTCGATTTTTCAACAAAATATAGGCAATCATGCCAGACCAGACTTTTCCAAAATTTTGTATCAGATATCCGGGCAAGTTCGGGTAAAACCGGGTTATCCGGAGAGCTACCATGAAATTTTTAAATTCATGACATTTGTTAGATAAAACCATTTGCATAATTTTAATTTTCACTGTTTTATAAGAACAACAGAAAGAACGAAACGATATAAATAATTTTTTCAGACTTTATGAAGGTTTTGTCGTTCCAGTAAAGGCAGAGAATATATTTAAATTCATTGTTTCAGAAATCCATGCCAAAAGCGATGCGATGCATTTTAAAAATAATAAATTAAAATTTAAATTTTAAAACATTTAAATTTAATAACGAAATTTTGAAAATTTTATAAATTTTGTCAAAATTTCTAACAATTTTAGATCTGCTAACATTTGGATTTGAATTTATTTATAGTATCGTGTAAATTTTTGAAAATTCAAAATTTTTATAAAGTTTTATAAAATTTTAACATTTGTGCATTAGTTAAATTTAGCAGAATTAGAATAAGATTTTCAGAAATTTTGTAAAATTTTGTAAAATTTTGTAAAATTTTGTTAAATTTTGTAAAATTTTGTAAAATTTTGTAAAATTTTGTAAATTTTTTTTAAATTTTGTAAAGTTTTGTAAAATTTTGTAAAATTTTGAAAATTTTTGTAAAATTTTGTAAAATTTTGTGAAATTTTGTAAATTTTTTTAAAATTTTGAAAAATGTTGTAAAATTTTGTTAAATTTTGTAAAATTTTGTAATATTTTATAAAATTTTGTAAAACGTTTTAAAGTTTTGTAAAATTCTGTAAAATTTTGTAAAATTTTGTAAAATTTTGTAAAATTTTGTAAAATTTTGTAAAATTTTGTAAAATTTTGTAAAATTTTGTAAAATTTTGTGAAATTTTGTAAATTTTGTAAAATTTTGTAAAATTTTGTAAAATTTTGTAAAATTTTGTAAAATTTTGTAAAATTTTGTAAAATTTTGTAAAATTATGTAAAATTTTGTAAAGTTTTGTAAAATTTTGTAAAATTTTGTAGAATTTTGTAAAATTTTGTAAAATTTTGTAAAATTTTGTAAAATTTTGTAAAATTTTGTAAAATTTTGTAAAATTTTGTAAAATTTTGTAAAATTTTGGTAAAATTTTGTAAAATTTTGTGGAATTTTGTAACATTTTGTAAAATTTTGTAAAATGTTGTAAAATTTTGTAAAATTTTGTGAAATTTTGTGAAATTTTGTGAAATTTTGAAAAATTTTGTAAAATTTTGTAAAGCTTTGTAAAATTTTGCAAAATTTTGTGAAATTTTGTAAAATTTTGTAAAATTTTGTTAAATCTTGTAAACATTTGTAACATTTTCTTAAATTTTGTAAAATTTTGTAAAATTTTGTAAAATTTTGTAAAATTTTGTAAAATTTTGTAAAATTTTGTAAAATTTTGTAAAATTTTGTAAAATTTTGTAAAATTTTGTAAAATTTTGTAAAATTTTGTAAAATTTTGTAAAATTTTGTAAAATTTTGTAAAATTTTGTAAAATTTTGTAAAATTTTGTAAAATTTTGTAAAATTTTGTAAAATTTTGTAAAATTTTGTAAAATTTTGTAAAATTTTGTAAAATTATGTAAAATTTTGTAAAGTTTTGTAAAATTTTATAAAATTTTGTAAAATTTTGTAAAATTTTGTAAAATTTTGTAAAATTTTGTAAAATTTTGTAAAATTTTGTAAAATTTTGTAAAATTTTGTAAAATTTTGTAAAATTTTGTAAAATTTTGTAAAATTTTGTACCATTTTGTAAAATTTTGTGAAATTTTGTAAAATTTTGTAAAATTTTGTAAAATTTTGTAAAATGCTGCAAAATTTTGTAAAATTATGTGAAGTATTGTGAATTTTTGTAAAGTTTTGTAAAATTTTGTAAAATTTGATAAAATTTTGCTAAATTTTGTAAAGCTTTGTAAAATTTTGTAAAATTTTGTAAAGTTTTGTTTAATTTTGTAAAAATTTCTATAATTTTGAAAAATTTAATTAATTTTTTTTAAATTTCGACAATTTTTTGTCCAATGATTATTGTTGATTTTCGTAAAATGTTGTAAAATTTTGTTAAACATTGTTAAATTTTGTTAAATTTCAAAAATTTTGTTCAATTTTAAAAATTTTGTTAATTTTTATAAAATTTTAAAAAATTTTGAAGAATTTTGTTAAATTTTGTAAAATTTTGTAAAATTTTGTAAAATTTTGTAAAATTTTGTAAAATTTTGTAAAATTTTGTAAAATTTTGTAAAATTTTGTAAAATTTGTAGAATTTTGTAAAATTTTGTAAAATTTTGTAGAGCTTGTAAAAATTTGTAAAATTTTGTAAAATTTTGTAAAATTTTGTAAAATTTTGTAAAATTTTGTAAAATTTTGTAAAATTTTATAAAATTTTGAAAAATTTTGAAAAATTTTGTAAAATTTTGTAAAATTTTGTAAAATTTTGTAAAATTTTGTAAAATTTTGTAAAATTTTATAAAATTTTGTAAAGTTTTGTTAAATTTTGTAAAATTCTGTTAAATTTTGTAAAGTTTTGTAAAATTTTGTAAAATTTTGTAAAATTTTGTAAAATTTTGTAAAATTTTGTAAAATTTTGTAAAGCTTTGTAAAATTTTGTAAAATTTTGTAAAATTTTGTAAAATTTTGTAAAATTTTGTAAAATTTTGTAAAATTTTGTAAAATTTTGTAAAATTGTGTAAAATTTTGTCAAATTTTGTAAAGATTTGTAAAATTTTGTAAAATTTTGTAAAATTTTGTAAAATTTTGTAAAATTTTGTAAAATTTTGTAAAATTTTGTAAAATTTTGTAAAATTTTGTAAAATTTTGTAAAATTTTGTAAAATTTTGTAAAATTTTGTAAAATTTTGTAAAATTTTGTAAAATTTTGTAAAATTTTGTAAAATTTTGTAAAATTTTGTAAAATTTTGTAAAATTTTGTAAAATTTTGTAAAATTTTGTAAAATTTTGTAAAATTTTGTAAAATTTTGTAAAATTTTGTAAAATTTTGTAAAATTTTGTTAAATTTTGTAAAATTTTGTAAAATTTTGTAAAATTTTGTGAAATTTTGTAAAATTTTGTAAAATTTTGTAAGATTTTGTAAAATTTTGTGAAATTTTGAGAAATTTTGAAAAATTTCGCTAATTTAGTTACATTTTGTTAAATTTTGTAAAATATTGTAAATATTTGTGAAATTTTGTAGAATTTGGTAGAATTTTTAAAATTTTATAAAATATTGTAAAATATTGAGAAATTTTGTAAAATTTTCTAAAATTTTGTTTAATTTTGTACAATTTTTTAAAAATTTGTAAAATTTTGTAAATGTTTGTAAACTTTTGTAAAGTTTTGTAAAGTATTGTAAAATTTGCAAATTTTGTTAAATTTTGAAAATTTTTGTAGAAAAATTTGTTAAATGTTGTTAAATGTTGACAGTTGTATGTTGTAAAATGTTGTTTGTTTTGTAGAATTTTGTTAAATTTTGTAGAAATTTGTTAAATTTTGCAAAATTTTGTAAAACTTTGTAAAATTTTGTAATGTTTTTGTACATTTTTGTTTAATTTTTTAAATTTTGTTAAATTCTGTAAGACTTTGTTTAATTGTGTAAAATTTTGAAAATTTTTAAAATTGTCTTAAATTTTGTAATATTTTGCAAAAATTAGAAAAATTTAGTGAAATTTTAATAAATTTTGAAAAATTAGGCTTTTTTTGAAAATTTTTGTTAAATTTAGTTAAATTTTGTTAAATTTAGTTAATTTTTTTTAAATTTTGGTAAATTTTGTTAAATTTTGTTAAATTTTGTTAATTTTTTTTAAATCTTATTAAATTTTTTTAAATTTTGTAAAATTTTGTAAAATTTTGTTAAATTTTGTAGAATTTTGTAAAATTTTGTAAAAATTTGTAAAATTTTGTAAAATTTTGTAAAATTTTGTAGAATTTTGTAAAATTTTGTAAAATTTTGTAAAATTTTGTAAAATGTTGTAAAATTTTGTAAAATTTTGTGAAATTTTGTTGAATTTTGTTCATTTTTGTCAAGTTTTGTTAACTTTT
Organism: Uranotaenia lowii; assembly: GCF_029784155.1. NCBI lineage: Eukaryota > Metazoa > Arthropoda > Insecta > Diptera > Culicidae > Uranotaenia > Uranotaenia lowii. The sequence goes on from NC_073693.1 coordinate 333,715,204, forward strand.
GTGAAATTTTGAAGAATTTTGTAAAATTTTGAAGAAAAATTAAGAAATATTTTGTAAAATGTTCAAAGCATTGTTAAATTTTGTAATTTTTTGTAAAATTTTTTATAAAATGTTGTGAAATTTTCGAAAGTTTTTCAAAATTTCTATAATTTGGTTAAATTTTTTTAAAGTTTTGTAAAATTTTGTAAAATTTTGTGAAGTTTTGAAAATTTTTTAAAATTTTGTAAAACTTTGTAATATTTAGTAAAATTTTGTAAAATTTAATAAAATTTTGCAAAATTTTGTAAAATGTTTTGAAACTCTGTTATATTTTGTGAATCTATGTAAATTTTCGTGTGTTTTGTTAAATTTTGCAAAAAAATTTGAAACTATGTAAACATTTTTAAAACTGTTCAAAATATTGGATATTCAAATTTTGTTAAGTTTTGGAATGTTAAATAACTTTTGTTTGATTTTTTTTAAATTTTGTTTTATTTTTTAGAATTTTTTGAAAGTTTATTAATTTTTTTTATCAGAATTAATCATAATGTTTTTTTCCGTATTTTTTCTTCCATTCATTATGCTTTGAGAAGCATGCAGAAAGAAGCCAAATGAAACCACAAATTGGTTCCTGCACCAGAATCGAGAAAAAAAATCAATCATCCAACAAAATCAACAATGAGAAAACGTTCCGGGAAAAATATCGAACAGCGAGCGAGTGTGTGGCTTTCGAGTCATTCGGTTCACCGATTGGCGTAATTAAAATTGTTAAAAATCCCTCCGCCCTTCAAGCTCAAATTAAATCCATCCAATCGGAACGGCATCAATCGGAAAGCGTGAAACCATGAGAACGGTTCGTGGCCGCGGAAAATTGTGCTTCCACCCGCCGGTCGCGCCGGTTGACCTCATCGCTTTGGAGAGCCGGTTCATTCTTTTTTTTTTGCCTCTGCAACCCTTCAAAGATTTTCCATTTTTGAGCGCTCGGAATTATCAACGGGATTCGGGTGTTTTGGAATCCTTTGGGTTAATTCATATCGATTATTGGGAAAAAAATCAATTTATTTTCACTCCAGCATAAAACACTGACACATCATTGAGGTTATCCTATTGGGGAGATTTAATCATTATCCTTGCGAAAATTTTGATAATGGAATCATAATCCAAATATTGAATTACATGCTCGTCAGAGTAATACGGATAATGGAAACCAATTTTAACTGCCCATTAGAGTGCCCCAAATGACCCGACTTTTGAAAAAGTTATACGCTGCAGGCTAAAATTGATCCTTGGCCTAGTACAAGATCTCATGCCAAATTTGGGCCAGAACGGATCACGTTTAGGGGTCGCTCAACGAGCCTGAAGTTTGTATGGGATTTTGAGACATTTTGTTCGATAGAAACATGAAAAACCAGTTTTTCATCAATAACTTTGGTTCCCGTCGGCCGATTTCTTTCAAAAACGGGTTTTCTTAAAGCCTAAATTATGACAAATATTTCATGCGAAGACTGCGTTTCGATAAAAGTTAAGATAAAAAAGTTATAAGGCTTCAAAAATGGGCTAACTTTTTTAACGGTGGTATTCAGCACTGTTAATGAGGCGTCAATATGTTCGACCGCCTCGACTCATTAACAGTGATGAATACCATCCTTAAAAAAGTTAACCCATTTTTGAAGCCTTATAACTTTCTTATCTTAACTCTAATTGAAATGCAGTCTTCGGATGAAATATTTTTCATAATTTAGGCTTTAAGAAAACCCGTTTTTGAAAGAAATCGGCCGACGGGAACCAAAGTTGTTGATGAAAAACTGGTTTTTCATGTTTCTCCCGAACAAAATGTCTCAAAATCCCATACAAACTTCAGGCTCGTTGAGCGACCCCTAAACGTGATCCGATCTGGCCCAAATTTGGCATGAGATCTTGTACAAGGCCAAGAATCAATTTTAACCTGCAGCGCATAACATTTCACAGGTTTTGAATTTCCCATACAAATTTGGGGCAGTCTACTGCCCATCTGTTCCAAATGTTTTTTTATACAGTTTTTTTTCCATTGAACAAAATATAAATTTACAAAAAAAAATTAAAAATGCTTTATTTTGAGAAATTTTCAAATTAAAGAATTAAACAAACAGTTGACAATTTTCTCCTTAAAATAGCACAGTCTATGTTGAGACAAGCGAAACTGTTCCTTACATCCGCTTTCCTCAGCTCAAGTGTTTCATGTTAGCTTGTTTACTGCCGGCACTGGTGCTGAATATCAATTAGATTTTCTTATGTCCTCATTTTGTCCCCGGTGTTCTCGGCGTTCATTCCGAGAGAACGAGGAAGACTCCCCATTCGGAACTGTTTTGTTTCCTCGAATAAACATGCATGATAGAAGCTGCTCAACTTCTAGTCTGGACCCGGAAGACTTCGCCTTGTGTTGCTAAATTTTGAGAGCAATTAAATGTTTGAATTTCTTCATGACACTTAGCAAAACACCGGTTGGTTTGAATGGTTTCGAATGTCAACATTTGCTCTAGTACGATCACCTATGCATTTTGTGTATACTGAACTATTTTTGCTAATTTATCCTTGTGAGGAAGACCATACTCAAGTGCTCAAAAGCTTATGTTTGTTTTCTATTTGTTTGAATTGAAATGTTCTTCTGTCAAATTGGAGCGATTGAATGATAAATATTCAGCTGAATTCAAAATTTCCAAATCACTGTGGAAAACATTCCATTTTTTTTGTTATTTTTGTCATTTTTGTCATTTTTGTCATTTTTGTCATTTTTGTCATTTTTGTCATTTTTGTCATTTTTGTCATTTTTGTCATTTTTGTCATTTTTGTCATTTTTGTCATTTTTGTCATTTTTGTCATTTTTGTCATTTTTGTCATTTTTGTCATTTTTGTCATTTTTGTCATTTTTGTCATTTTTGTCATTTTTGTCATTTTTGTCATTTTTGTCATATTTGTCATTTTTGTCATTTTTGTCATTTTTGTCATTTTTGTCATTTTTGTCATTTTTGTCATTTTTGTCATTTTTGTCATTTTTGTCATTTTTGTCATTTTTGTCATTTTTGTCATTTTTGTCATTTTTGTCATTTTTGTCATTTTTGTCATTTTTGTCATTTTTGTCATTTTTGTCATTTTTGTCATTTTTGTCATTTTTGTCATTTTTGTCATTTTTGTCATTTTTGTCATTTTTGTCATTTTTGTCATTTTTGTCATTTTTGTCATTTTTGTCATTTTTGTCATTTTTGTCATTTTTGTCATTTTTGTCATTTTTGTCATTTTTGTCATTTTTGTCATTTTTGTCATTTTTGTCATTTTTGTCATTTTTGTCATTTTTGTCATTTTTGTCATTTTTGTCATTTTTGTCATTTTTGTCATTTTTGTCATTTTTGTCATTTTTGTCATTTTTGTCATTTTTGTCATTTTTGTCATTTTTGTCATTTTTGTCATTTTTGTCATTTTTGTCATTTTTGTCATTTTTGTCATTTTTGTCATTTTTGTCATTTTTGTCATTTTTGTCATTTTTGTCATTTTTGACATTTTTGTCATTTTTGTCATTTTTGTCATTTTTGTCATTTTTGTCATTTTTGTCATTTTTGTCATTTTTGTCATTTTTGTCATTTTTGTCATTTTTGTCATTTTTGTCATTTTTGTCATTTTTGTCATTTTTGTCATTTTTGTTATTTTAGTTTTGTGTATTCGAATGTTTGCTCAAAAAGAGTTCAATAAGCAAATCATTGGAGAAAGTCTCCTCCAAAGTTGTCTTGATTGGCTTATGCGTTAAAATTTTTCTTCCTACCCGTGCTAGTGATTTTTGAGTCGTAGATTAGCAGCCTATTTAATTTTAGGAACTCCTGCGTCTTACATCTCAAAAATACCGTCGTCACGCATCGGGGCCAAAAATAAGCTTACTCGTCCCGTAGCGTCGAAATGAAATTAATGCCGAAAGATCCCAATCTAGAAGGACATGACACGAAAACAACTTCAACTCGCTGCTACTGTACCTTGTCTTCAGAAGATACCTACTTACGACTTACTTCTGGCGACAAGCCTACCGATGCATATGATTTAGCTGGAGCTCAATACGCCCGAATAAGACCGACGACATACCAGAGTTCCGGTCCAGAGCAACCTTACACCAGAAAGAAAAGTTTATTATTTAATTAAACGAGCAAACCTTGTTTGTGCATTACACAAAAATCCCTGTTTACCGAGTGCCTTTTTAGAGGGGCAGCCGACTTCCAAGAGCCAGCCAAAAAAAAAAGAAACTTTTTATCCGGCTTTACATTTCTCGGAACATGTTGTTGAACGTCGAATTTCCAAGATAGGTGTGAGAGATCTTGCAGAGGTTTATAAATAGGACTAATCTTGAGCCCTCGAGAGTCGAGTGGGCAAAAACAAAATAGATGTGCAGTACATCATCATCGCCGCTGCTGAGATTTTGAAACAGTGAATCAATTGTGAGAGTTTTGTTGATGAAACTTGTTTTCAGTTGGTTCTTCGAAATCTTAGAATAAAATAAATGCTTAATTAATTTTTTTTTTCAGAAAAAAAAACTTATGGGCGTAACACGCCGAAAGTAAAAGTTCCTTCTAAGTACAAGTTATCCTTAGAATCGTGAAACCACAACCAAACCCAATGTGAGTTTCAAAACTCTGCCGCCCTATTTAATAAAGCAAATATTCAGTGATATTCGAGTAAACTGTTGATCTCCCTTCTTGTTTTAGAGGGGATGCGAAAAAGAACAGAAAAAGTGACGAAGATGCAACGAATTTTATACTTGGGCATTTTCTTGCTTGTTTGCTGAAAAAATAAACTTGTTTTCTGGGTGACAGGATGAATAAATTTGCGCAATCTGACGAATAAAATTGTAATCTGGTGAACACATGCTTCAAAATTATTCCTCGTTGATGATATGATGAGTCGACATGCTTCAATAATGTGATAACACTTTCCTGAGCGATGCCTTATATGCAGCATGAGGGCAAAAGACATAAACAGATGGTTTGTTTAGTCGAGGAACATGCTACTTTTTTCATTAAAACTTTCCATGTAGTCTAATTTGTCAAACAACATGATATCAGCTCCATCAATAAGCATGGAAGAGTATTGGAAAAAAACATTGAACTTTAAACAATTTTTTTTTTTTGAGAAGCTATTAATTTAATCAATGATTAGACTCTTTTAGAGAAGCCGAATCAAAAAATGTAAATCACTCTATTTCCAGCTCAACTTTACGATGAATAAAAATTCTTTAATCAAAATCATTGTTTTTTTTTGGAAATACTCAGCTGTATTAGAGATGTACCGACATTTTACACTATTTGGCCTACAGAATATTCGATTGAATATGGGCTGAATATTCGGTCGAATTTTCAATTGAGATTTTAATGAAAAAAAAAAAACAAATGCGATTAATCATGTTTTTGAGTCGATTATTTTCAACTAGATGATATATTACAAGATCTTTTTCAGGTGGGGGTCTCTCTGATTTTCATAATGTAATCGATAACTGAAAGGGCATCAGATGACTTGTTGCTTTTCGAGCGATTATTACCAAAAATATTGAGCTCCTGTGAAAATGGGGACAAAGTACGTTGAAACATGTGCCAAGCAATTTAAAAATTTATATTTGATATCGAATTAGATATACATAGGTCGAATTTAAGCAAAATATCTTCAAATAGTTGTTATTAACAACGATTATTTTTTATTCTAAACATACCATAATTTCTACCAAACGTATGCACACGTATCGGGCATGCAATCAAGGACAATTTTTGAATAAAAAAAATTAAGGCATGCATTGTTCTAAAACATATGAGACAAAAAAGAAAGAAAACTACTGAATATTTCAAATTTTCATTGAATCACAGCAGTAGTGTTGGATTGAACAAAAATTGTTGTACATCTTGAAATTAGTAAGAAATCGTTTTTGATCAAAAAATTTAAAAAAAAAATCAAAGAGAGTGTTTTCATTTGGTTTAACAAATAATCGGAATAAATCAGGAAAGTTTTGAACCATATCTGGGCATTCCGGCCAGATTTGACTTATTTAGAATTCTTTATTGAATGAATAAATGAATGTTTAAAGAAAATATGGAATAAACGATAATCAAAATATGAGGCAATACTTGTCAGCACTCTCCTGTACGATCTTCTCTGAAAGATACACGTAAGGCTATGATCATTGATCATTTAGAATCCGGGAACTTTATTTCGGTGATAGCTACGTTACTAAAGCTCGGATATGAAAAACTTTAGTAGCTTTGTGTTGGTTATGAAAAGGACTATCTTTCCTATTTTTGATAGATTTTTATGTTAACGTGTGTTTGAGATATCAACGATGCAAAAAGACATTGTAAAAATAATTTTGCACAAATTCGCCCCTTTTACGTATTTTGCGCCTCGAAAATTCTCCATTGTTCACTTGAAAACTCATGAACTGTTGATTTTTTCTGATTTTTTTTCGGACCAAATGGTTAAGAAGTATTAGGAGCCACTCTAGGATCCACACGAAGTTCAACCCAACCATCAGAGTGCAACTCTTGATCTTAAATATGTTAAAAAGTCTTTGGTTATTGGGGATAACTGAATGCAGACTCCTTAAATAATGCAAAAATTCCATTTCCGGCAGGCAAAAAGTGTTTCCTGACTAGTAGACAACAAGTAAATAACTAATAATGGTCCGTTCCAAAGATCGCAATCTGTGCTTGCGGTTTTTACGCAATATGACAGATGTGTTCAGATGGACAAAAAAAATTATTTTAAAATCGGATTTAAGAGATCAAATTCTTCGAGATGCCTACTCATGAGAAGGTTCCAACCAGATTCCAATATCTTTTTCCAGGTGAGTTTAAGTAAAATATCATGATTTTGCAAAGGTTTTGCTTCTGTGATAAAAATAATAGAGCAATAAAGTCTGCTGCATTTAATATTGGAACATAGTTCAGTCATTTATTAACGAATTCATAATTTGTTTTTCATACAAATGTAGCATTTTCTTTACTCTTTCATAAAAAAAAATTAAAAAAAATTAGTCATTGCTGTTTCGAAGAAATTCTCGTACTTTTCCCGTAATACGGCACATTAGGCGGCGCACACCCTTTTCGTCCACCGTTTTAGCGATTTGATTCCACCAGTTCTTCATTTGAGTCATGTTCCTAACAAGTTTTCCCTTTGCCTTAAGCCTCCGCTTCGTGATTGCCCAGTATTTCTCTATCGGCCGGAACTGGGGGCAGTTTGGGGGGTTGAGGTCCTTCGGTATTACGCTGACCCCGTTCGTTGCGTACCATTCCATAACCGTTTTGCTGTAATGGCAGCTTGCGAGGTCCGGCCAAAACATTACTGGACGGTCGTGGGCACGAATAAACGGCAGAATCCGTTTCTGTAGGCACTCTTTTTTGTAGACTTCTGATGTCATTGTCTTGTCAGTGAGAAAGACTTTGGTTTTCTGTCCACAACTGCATATCCCCTGCCAAATCATGTACTTGCGGGCGAATTTATCCGCAAACACGAACTTAAATTTTGCAGGTACATCCCCCCGAGCCGTCGCCAAATAAAATTTTTGACCTGGGATTTGCCCAAAGTCCGCCTTCACGTAGGTCTCATCGTCCATCAGAATACATCCGTCGTACTTGGTCAGCACTTGGTCGTACAGCTTTCGAGCACGGATTCAGGCCACATTGTTCTGCTTCAGCGTCCGATTTGGCTGTTTGCTGGCTCGGAATGACCTTATTCCTTCCCGGAGACGAATTCGTCGCACCGTACTGTGAGCGGCCTGGAACTTATTGGCCAAATCGCGGTCTGAAAGATTGGGATTCCTCTTGACGGCCTTGATGAATTTCCCACGCAGTTTCCGGTCGACAGTTCCACTCCGACGCTTCGAATGCGGCTTCCGAGCCGTCGTCAATGTTTCCTTGTACTGCTTGATAACACGCCATACGGTATTTCTGGGCATTTTAAGCTGTTCAGCTAGCTTCGATGCCGACAACAATGGATTTTCAAGAAAACTGTGCACAATTTGATCTCTCCGTTCGGCTTCCATGGCGGTTGTTTACTAAATGCTATCGTTTGGTGTTATGACATAAATACATGGTGAAAGGTAATGAATTACCCGACACGTGGGTGAAAAAAGTTTCCAAATCCGTCCACTAGGAGCGCCACAATGAGCAAAAGAATTTGTTCCAATATTAAATGAAGCAGACTTTACATGACTGAAAAAATTGTGCAAAGATAAAAAAGAGATTTTATGAAAAAGTAAGAGTATTTCTTGAAATCATTGATAAATATTTTTTTCTATATTTTTATATTAAATGTCAAATAAACATCTTCATTTCCTGCATAGAAAATTTTTCGATCAAATGATTGTTTTTTAAAATACCCACGTAAGTTAAAGTCAGAAATAAAAGTCAAAAGTAAAAAATAATTATAATTTGAAATACTGTAAAATTTTTGAAAATCTGTGAATTCTGTGAAAATTTGAAAAATTCCGTGATTTATGACACAGATTTTATGTCAAAAAGTTGCTCAAAATTCTGTGACAATGAAGATCATTCTGTGATTTCGGAAATCTTGGTATACACCTCAGATGTTCAATCGAAACCATAAGTTCTTCATGATTGTGTAGCTTTTTCAACATTAATTTTGGTGTTTTGTAAATAATCCAACATCATTTGAAACAAAAATTGGTAAGTCTGTTATCGTATGAATTTGAAAAATAAATATACGGGCCTGTTTGGTTGAATATTTGGATCAAATATTCGATGAACCGAACATTTGGTACATCTCTGACTTAAACTATAAACGGCTTTCGCGCCAACTCGATACAGTATATAGCATGAACTTCTCAGAATTGAATGAAATTTTGTATTTGTATAGTCCTCACGTAGTTAAGGCATTTGGCATAAATAGTTTTCCCAAAACAGATCTAGACTATCATTTGAAATGGGCCAAACATTTGTTTTTCGTTATTTATAAAGAAAGTTTTGTTAAAATAACTTTTTTCCCTAAAGAATGCTTACTTTGTGTTGTTCAGAAAAGTCCCTACCACAAAAAAATGCATCAAATTCTGAAATGGTATTTTTTTTTAAAATCGACTTCAAGTGTTTAGTTTGCATTTTATTCAGTGTAGAATTTCCACATACTTTTACCATCAATTATTACTATCGAAGCTCTTTACAATAAATTAAACGAAACAGTTTTTGAATTAAAGATTGGAAATCTTTACTGAAAATTAAATTACATGATTTTCAAAAAAAAATTAAGGAAAAAAATTGTTTGATAAACTTTTTTCCCTTAAATATGTACACGTTGCAATATTTGGGCGACTTGTAAGCCTTTTTACTATACGGCTTAGAATGGCATTTTCAGTAAATTGTGTTTGAGTTTTTGAAACGCATTTTTCTGAGTGAAGGATTTTAAAAACAAAATTCAATTTTATTTTATAGTAATTCAATCATTGTTCCAAAACTCCCTCATGAAACACAAAAAAAATATAAGACTATATAGTTTATGGGACAACTAAGTATGCCAAGTTGCTTTACTTGGTAAATAAAATCTTTATGCTCACTAAGTTTCATTGAATTCTGAGAGGGTCATGCCAACTTCGGGTCGAATTGGCGTGAAATCCATCTACAAAAAAACATCTCCGCAAAGCATCTTGTTGGAACGTTAGGGAAAAAGAACCTTCATGATCACTTAGAAACGCTCGTTTTTTCCAATCTTAAATTTTAAACAAAAAGTATGGTCACGAAAAATCAATACATATCTAATTTTACCTATCTTTAATAAAAATTTCTCTGGATAGGTTTAGGAAAAAGTTGTTTCATCATTGATGAATAAAAATGTTATCATTTTTCAGCTTTTTCTCCCTTTGATAAAGCGAAAATTCAAAGTTAATTTTAAAAAGATTATTTAAATAACAGCAACAAGCATTAGCCATGGCTCAGAGCAAGACACTTCTTGATCATGTTTGTTGTAACCTTCTTGATAAATTACCTATCTTTAACGAAACCATATGTTATTACGAAAGTGATCAAAACTTTATTTACACTCACTTTTCTTTAACGCTAAACAGACAACAAAAAGAAAAGTTCAATTATAAAATCGACTTCCAAAGAATTAATCAACTTCATACAATCCAGCTTATATGAGTGATTTTGAGGAGCCAGACAATTTTTATGATTCTATTTCCACAACAATATTGAAGACTTTACATAGATGCACCAAAAAATTAAAAATAAAATCTTCCGCAGAAAAACTCACTCCATGGATGTCGGATCAATTGCATAAACTTATTAATTTGAACCAAAACATGAAGGATATAAGAGGAAGTGTTTTAAAATAGAATAGTCAATTGATCATTAAATTGTGAATAAACATGACTAAGACAGCAGGATTAAAACTCATTCGCTAACTTTGAAACATAACTATTTCACAAACAATTGGAAAACACCAAAACCTCAAAAAAAAAAAAAAAAAAACATGTAAAACATAAACTGTCAAAATTGTCAAAATTGTCAAAATTGTCAAAATTGTCAAAATTGTCAAAATTGTCAAAATTGTCAAAATTTTCAAAACTGTCAAAATTTTCAAAATTGTCAAAATTGTCAAAATTGTCAAAATTGTCAAAATTGTCAAAATTGTCAAAATTGTCAAAATTGTCAAAATTGTCAAAATTGTCAAAATTGTCAAAATTGTCAAAATTGTCAAAATTGTCAAAATTGTCAAAATTGTCAAAATTGTCAAAATTGTCAAAATTGTCAAAATTGTCAAAATTGTCAAAATTGTCAAAATTATCAAAATTGTCAATACTGTCAATACTGTCCAAACTGTCAAAATTGTCAAAATTGTCAAAATTGTCAAAATTTTCAAAATTGTCAAAATTTTAATAATTTTCAAAATTTTCAAAATTGTCAAATTTGTCAAAATTGTCAAAATTGTCAAAATTGTCAAAATTGTCAAAATTGTCAAAATTGTCAAAATTGTCAAAATTGTCAAAATTGTCAAAATTGTCAAAATTGTCAAAATTGTCAAAATTGTCAAAATTGTCAAAATTGTCAAAATTGTCAAAATTGTCAAAATTGTCAAAATTGTCAAAATTGTCAAAATTGTCAAAATTGTCAAAATTGTCAAAATTGTCAAAATTGTCAAAATTGTCAAAATTGTCATAATTGTCAAAATTTTTAAAATTGTCAAAATTGTCAAAATTGTCAAAATTGTCAAAATTGTCAAAATTGTCAAAATTGTCAAAATTGTCAAAATTGTCAAAATTGTCAAAATTGTCAAAATTGTCAAAATTGTCAAAATTGTCAAAATTGTCAAAATTGTCAAAATTGTCAAAATTGTCAAAATTGTCAAAATTGTCAAAATTGTCAAAATTGTCAAAATTGTCAAAATTGTCAAAATTGTCAAAATTGTCAAAATTGTCAAAATTGTCAAAATTGTCAAAATTGTCAAAATTGTCAAAATTGTCAAAATTGTCAAAATTGTCAAAATTGTCAAAATTGTCAAAATTGTCAAAATTGTCAAAATTGTCAAAATTGTCAAAATTGTCAAAATTGTCAAAATTGTCAAAATTGTCAAAATTGTCAAAATTGTCAAAATTGTTAAAATTGTCAAAATTGTCAAAATTGTCAAAATTGTCAAAATTGTCAAAATTGTCAAAATTGTCAAAATTGTCAAAATTGTCAAAATTGTCAAAATTGTCAAAATTGTCAAAATTGTCAAAATTGTCAAAATTGTCAAAATTGTCAAAATTGTCAAAATTGTCAAAATTGTCAAAATTGTCCAAATTGTCAAAATTGTCAAAATTGTCAAAATTGTCAAAATTGTCAAAATTGTCAAAATTGTCAAAATTGTCAAAATTGTCAAAATTGTCAAAATTGTCAAAATTGTCAAAATTGTCAAAATTGTCAAAATTGTCAAAATTGTCAAAATTGTCAAAATTGTCAAAATTGTCAAAATTGTCAAAATTGTCAAAATTGTCAAAATTGTCAAAATTGTCAAAATTGTCAAAATTGTCAAAATTGTCAAAATTGTCAAAATTGTCAAAATTGTCAAAATTGTCAAAATTGTCAAAATTGTCAAAATTGTCAAAATTGTCAAAATTGTCAAAATTGTCAAAATTGTCAAAATTGTCAAAATTGTCAAAATTGTCAAAATTGTCAAAATTGTCAAAATTGTCAAAATTGTCAAAATTGTCAAAATTGTCAAAATTGTCAAAATTGTCAAAATTGTCAAAATTGTCAAAATTGTCAAAATTGTCAAAATTGTCAAAATTGTCAAAATTGTCAAAATTGTCAAAATTGTCAAAATTGTCAAAATTGTCAAAATTGTCAAAATTGTCAAAATTGTCAAAATTGTCAAAATTGTCAAAATTGTCAAAATTGTCAAAATTGTCAAAATTGTCAAAATTGTCAAAATTGTCAAAATTGTCAAAATTGTCAAAATTGTCAAAATTGTCAAAATTGTCAAAATTGTCAAAATTGTCAAAATTGTCAAAATTGTCAAAATTGTCAAAATTGTCAAAATTGTCAAAATTGTCAAAATTGTCAAAATTGTCAAAATTGTCAAAATTGTCAAAATTGTCAAAATTGTCAAAATTGTCAAAATTGTCAAAATTGTCAAAATTGTCAAAATTGTCAAAATTGTCAAAATTGTCAAAATTGTCAAAATTGTCAAAATTGTCAAAATTGTCAAAATTGTCAAAATTGTCAAAATTGTCAAAATTGTCAAAATTGTCAAAATTGTCAAAATTGTCAAAATTGTCAAAATTGTCATAATTGTCAAAATTGTCAAAATTGTCAAAATTGTCAAAATTGTCAAAATTGTCAAAATTGTCAAAATTGTCAAAATTGTCAAAATTGTCAAAATTGTCAAAATTGTCAAAATTGTCAAAATTGTCAAAATTGTCAAAATTGTCAAAATTGTCAAAATTGTCAAAATTGTCAAAATTGTCAAAATTGTCAAAATTGTCAAAATTGTAAAAATTGCCTTTTGCCTTTTGCCTTTTGCCTTTTGTCAAAATTGTCAAAATTGTCAAAATTGTCAAAATTGTCAAAATTGTCAAAATTGTCAAAATTGTCAAAATTGTCAAAATTGTCAAAATTGTCAAAATTGTCAAAATTGTCAAAATTGTCAAAATTGTCAAAATTGTCAAAATTGTCAAAATTGTCAAAATTGTCAAAATTGTCAAAATTGTCAAAATTGTCAAAATTGTCAAAATTGTCAAAATTGTCAAAATTGTCAAAATTGTCAAAATTGTCAAAATTGTCAAAATTGTCAAAATTGTCAAAATTGTCAAAATTGTCAAAATTGTCAAAATTGTCAAAATTGTCAAAATTGTCAAAATTGTCAAAATTGTCAAAATTGTCAAAATTGTCAAAATTGTCAAAATTGTCAAAATTGTCAAAATTGTCAAAATTGTCAAAATTGTCAAAATTGTCAAAATTGTCAAAATTGTCAAAATTGTCAAAATTGTCAAAATTGTCAAAATTGTCAAAATTGTCAAAATTGTCAAAATTGTCAAAATTGTCAAAATTGTCAAAATTGTCAAAATTGTCAAAATTGTCAAAATTGTCAAAATTGTCAAAATTGTCAAAATTGTCAAAATTGTCAAAATTGTCAAAATTGTAAAAATTGCCTTTTGCCTTTTGCCTTTTGCCTTTTGCCTTCTGCCTTTTGCCTTTTGCCTTTTGCCTTTTGCCTTTTGCCTTTTGCCTTTTGCCTTTTGCCTTTTGCCTTTTGCCTTTTGCCTTTTGCCTTTTGCCTTTTGCCTTTTGCCTTTTGCCTTTTGCCTTTTGCCTTTTGCCTTTTGCCTTTTGCCTTTTGCCTTTTGCCTTTTGCCTTTTGCCTTTTGCCTTTTGCCTTTTGCCTTTTGCCTTTTGCCTTTTGCCTTTTGCCTTTTGCCTTTTGCCTTTTGCCTTTTGCCTTTTGCCTTTTGCCTTTTGCCTTTTGCCTTTTGCCTTTTGCCTTTTGCCTTTTGCCTTTTGCCTTTTGCCTTTTGCCTTTTGCCTTTTGCCTTTTGCCTTTTGCCTTTTGCCTTTTGCCTTTTGCCTTTTGCCTTTTGCCTTTTGCCTTTTGCCTTTTGCCTTTTGCCTTTTGCCTTTTGCCTTTTGCCTTTTGCCTTTTGCCTTTTGCCTTTTGCCTTTTGCCTTTTGCCTTTTGCCTTTTGCCTTTTGCCTTTTGCCTTTTGCCTTTTGCCTTTTGCCTTTTGCCTTTTGCCTTTTGCCTTTTGCCTTTTGCCTTTTGCCTTTTGCCTTTTGCCTTTTGCCTTTTGCCTTTTGCCTTTTGCCTTTTGCCTTTTGCCTTTTGCCTTTTGCCTTTTGCCTTTTGCCTTTTGCCTTTTGCCTTTTGCCTTTTGCCTTTTGCCTTTTGCCTTTTGCCTTTTGCCTTTTGCCTTTTGCCTTTTGCCTTTTGCCTTTTGCCTTTTGCCTTTTGCCTTTTGCCTTTTGCCTTTTGCCTTTTGCCTTTTGCCTTTTGCCTTTTGCCTTTTGCCTTTTGCCTTTTGCCTTTTGCCTTTTGCCTTTTGCCTTTTGCCTTTTGCCTTTTGCCTTTTGCCTTTTGCCTTTTGCCTTTTGCCTTTTGCCTTTTGCCTTTTGCCTTTTGCCTTTTGCCTTTTGCCTTTTGCCTTTTGCCTTTTGCCTTTTGCCTTTTGCCTTTTGCCTTTTGCCTTTTGCCTTTTGCCTTTTGCCTTTTGCCTTTTGCCTTTTGCCTTTTGCCTTTTGCCTTTTGCCTTTTGCCTTTTGCCTTTTGCCTTTTGCCTTTTGCCTTTTGCCTTTTGCCTTTTGCCTTTTGCCTTTTGCCTTTTGCCTTTTGCCTTTTGCCTTTTGCCTTTTGCCTTTTGCCTTTTGCCTTTTGCCTTTTGCCTTTTGCCTTTTGCCTTTTGCCTTTTGCCTTTTGCCTTTTGCCTTTTGCCTTTTGCCTTTTGCCTTTTGCCTTTTGCCTTTTGCCTTCTGCCTTTAGCATATGCTTTTTGCTTTTACGCCTCGAAGGTAAACTGTTATTAAAGTTGCTTTTGTTTATTTTTTTTAAAATTTCAATTCTAATTTCAATTCGGATACACTGGGGCAAATCCAAATTGATTTTTCCATAGTTGAACTTTTTAAAATATAAGAAAAATATGTAAATCTTTAAAACATATCAATTTTCGTTTGTTGCATAACTAAATCAGTCCTTAACAAACCCTTGTCTAAAATAAAATATGGAAATTGTTGACAGAAAGATATTTCTAAGTCAACGTAACTCCACTCCTCCATTCAGACCAACTAAGTCCTAATCACACAGAACAGAATCCTACGCCTTATATACAATCGTCCTGTACACAGTCACACTGCTGATCTATAAAATAGTAACAATCATATAATTACAGTAAGAGATTTATACTTTATTCAAATTAGTAGCTTCATTTGTCAAAATTTTACTCTAAGTACTTACTTTACTCACTGCAATATAACTTTCAATCGCACCAACCATCAACAGACACCTACTCGATCGGCCGACTATCATATTAAAAATGGCTGAACGCTCTCTTTTATTTTGTGGTGTTAAGTTTTTTTTTATGTTTTGAGGAAAGATGTGGACTTTTCAATAATAATGTTCAGTTAGAAAAAAAATCAAATATAGATACTCTTATTTCAAACAAATTTAGCACAACACAACTTAGTCTTAATATTTTGAACTCATAGTTTAGCTTAGTCTGAAAATCGATTTTCAAGAGAATCGTTTGATAAACGTTATTTTAAAATTTGTTTTGTTTGTGTTAATGTTTTGTTTTATAATTATTTAATTCCGGAATCACCATATAATAAAAACATTTTAGTTGAAGATAGATTTTTTAGGGTTAATATCATACTGAATGAAAAAACTAAATCTAAGAAAGCATGTTCGGTTCTCTCTCGATGGTTCAGGTTCAAATCTTCAACGTCCAAAATTTTAAGGTATGCATTAAATTAATTCACAGCTAAAATATAACCAAAATAAAAATAGATGGTGTATCAAATTTCAAAGTTAAAATAAAATTTGGTTCTTTTATTCATTTTTTCAAGGTCTATAGGCTGAATAATCTGGTGCTTTGAATGTATCGATAAGTACGTACTTAAATTATTAGCTAAGTAGAATGCTATAAAACCAAAAAGCAGACCTGTAAAAGCTTTCAAGAACCCGCCCTATGGAACTATTGGTTGCCTGGGAAAATCTTCGACTATTTCCAGCTTATCGCCGTTGATCGTCATCTTGTTATTACGGGACAAGCAGAGTAAGAGTAGAATTTTGGACTAAATCTTCGTAGTTTTCACAGTCCTATTTCCAATCCTTCCTTTCTCTCCTCCGGAAGCTTTTCTGTGTGGTCAACTTTTCCGGGCCCATTTGGATGAGTTCAGCTGCGTTGCCATCCTTCCGAGTCGACTTGTTTATTGACATACGTAAATAAAATAGAAATTAATCTTTTGTCCATCAAATAGACTTCATGCTGTTCGAACTAGCAAGCTGATTTTATTTTTCAGCTGCTTAAACTTGGCTCTATTTACTGATCTTCTATTATTTTTCCGGGAATCCATTAAAGTATAAATTCCTTCTCATATTCCTCAGTATAAAAAGCCACATCCATTTTCCAACACAACTTTAAGTTATCAAGTGGTAGGTCAAGTTGTATAAGTTTCTTCGTCGATCCATTATCCCTGACTAATCAATTCGCTCTCATCAGTTATGCATGATACGATCCCTGGTAAGACATTAGCCGGGCAAGATTCGAAGGAAATTGCACGTTTAAAAAAAATTACACAAAGCTATGCAAGAGATTGCTTGAAATGGATGGGAATTTCAGGATTAAAAATTCGTATCGTCATCACCTGCTAATCATATTATTTTCAGGATTCTAAATCTCGTGAAGAAATTTTTGTTACCATCTGAATCTAAATTTTCATTTTAAGCAACGTGCAATAAGAACATCGTGTTTTCTTCTAAGATCAGTAAAAAATTTCGCGTGTACTCTCCTCTGTTTAATTCCAATGCAGCCACTGGATCCTAGAGATAACTTCGAAGGGGCTTTCACGTTGCTCTTTGATTGCAATCGCTTTGATGCTGACGCCATTATCAACACCGACTGGCAATCTACTTGAGCACCGCGTTCGGAAACCATTGGCTAGTCAGCTTCCGGAGAAGCACCCGAAAGGCCTTCCACTTTCCGGCTCCGGTTTGAAGTTTAAACGTGTGAGAGTGCAGTTAGTCTGTTCGCTGCAACGGTTTCCTGATTCAAATATGCACTTTGATTTCGGCCCAAGTTATCTGTAATTTGCCATATCGGCGAAGATCTAGTCGAGGATTTATGCTGCTGCTGCTGCTTCCTCTAAATCCGTACGTATAACACTCATTCGGTTGGATTGGATTGGTTGGAAAGTTCTGTCTAAGTAGAACGGCATGACAAGCACGTGCCATCGCTGCCGTCTCGACTCACGGAATCACTTTTATGGCTAAACTTCTGAATTTCTGCTGCATCAGGAACAAGATTCTGGATTGGCCATTTCGTATGCATGCTTTATTCGAAGCGTTTGAAAAGTGCATCAGAAGCCATAAATCAATGTTTCATAATTCATCTGAGAGAGAAGTTCTGAAGGGGTTGAAATAAGTGCATTCATGACAGGTTTAAAAAAGTCAGAATAAAAAAAGTTTGTCATAATTTTGTCATTCTTTTTTCACAGTTCTGTCAGATATTTATCATTTAAGCGAAAATATTTTCTCTTGATTTTGTCATTGTTGGTTTATTTTATTTTATTAACAAATTCCTGTTATAGTTTTGACATTTGTAACTATTTCATCAAAACTTTGTTCCCATTTTTCAAATTTTTATTTGACTACAGTTGATTAAATTGACAGATTTATCAAATTGACGAAAGTGATAGATATAGAAATTTTCATAATTTTCAAA
The DNA here is from genome assembly GCF_029784155.1 of Uranotaenia lowii. NCBI lineage: Eukaryota > Metazoa > Arthropoda > Insecta > Diptera > Culicidae > Uranotaenia > Uranotaenia lowii. Next base: position 333,733,103 of record NC_073693.1, read on the forward strand.
GTGATTGAAATTGTTCGAATTTTAAGTTTACGATAAATTTTATTACTCAACATACCAGAATTATGGATTTGATAAGATTTAATATGTTCGTACGTCTCCTTTTCATTTATCATTGTTCGTTTCCAGCAATTTCTCAAGAGTAAGAAAATAAACTTATGAGCAAATTATAGCTCTGCGATAAAACCCAACTAATATCCTCAAAATATAAAAGAATTTAAAAATTTTCGTATACTCAAGTGATATTTCGTTCAATCGTTTCTCTATATTATTCTTTGTGTTCTTGAACTTAGTGGTTGCTTAATACTTTATTTAAAGTCCTACCAAACATCCAAAACCAAATTCTGCAGACTTTTTTTTCTTAAAAGATTTTTCAATACATGATATCGAAAAAGGCAAAAATCAAAAGGATACATAATAAAGCACTAAAGCTAATAATATATCATAAACGATCAAGTTTTAGAGTCTTTTTCATCGATATGTCGAAATAAAATGGAATAATTTCTTTTTTCTCCACATGTAGGGTAAATGTACCCGACCTTGGCACTTAAGCATTGGTTTACCCTTTTTTTCAACATTCCAACCTTCCTGTTGAGTGCACCATAGAACATCCTTTGAAGAATTTACTTGCTAACTTGCTTAGAGTTCAACAAAAATATGTTTTCTCTATGGAACTTTCATTAATGTGAGCAAAATGCCTACAAAGTACTCACTGCGGTGCTCCAATTACTTGGCCGCCGTACCAATTGTTTGCCATTTCCATGATCCAATTCTTGGCCTCCAGCAATGTGCAAAAGATCTTTACCAACAATGCTCAATTGACAGTTAACAGAATTGTTGGCTATTCTGAATATAAGGCCACTGAAAGTATGACGTCAGCTGAGCGTAAAGTTCTATGCGACGATGGAACACCGGGCTTCACTCATATAACGAAAAAGCTTTCGAAAACATTGATGAAATTTGGTTGGAAGGGAAGCACAAAATAAGCTTTCATTTCAAAAAGTCGGAAGTCCAGAATTTCCGCCATTTTTTTTTAATTTTTAAAACTTTAAACTTTTTACTCATTTTAACAAAGTGGTGATTATAAACACCTCAGGTTGTTTCAGAATATTTGTGTATGAACAAGAATCATTGGTTTATGAATGACAACCAAACCTTCATCAGGGGGACCGATTCAGAAACGAATTATGTCCGCGAGTGGTTTGAACTTTTTCTTTTTAATGAACATTAAATCCCTTTGATGAAATCTAAACTAATATATTTTGTAAGCAAACTTATTAAACTGAACAGTTCAAAAAATTTCTTTAATATGTATACAGCAAGTTACTTATAAAGGACTGATAAAATCTGAATAAAGCCAATCAATCTAGGAAAAGTATTTCAGATGGCATGAGCTTATCTGGACTAGTCCAGGTTTTCAACTTAGAGTTTTAAAAAATTGGTGTGGTCCAGATACCAGAATATTGAGGTAAAATATCTGTATCTGGCCCCAATTGATTAACATTCCTTGAAATTTTTTAAAGATACTTCACAGTTCATCATTTTTGCAAAGTTTTTTGAGACAATTTCATCAAAATAAAAATCAAATACGACTTGAACGGGAGTAATACTGAAAGGTTTGAGCTATGTCAAATAAACGAAATATTAAAAAAAAACGACTTGAACGTGGTTGTTGTGAAAGTGGTATTGGAACGTTGGATTGAAATATCTTATTTTGAACTTTTCTCATCGATTAGATTTTTCCAAATATTGTAAAAATTGCTAAGGTTTTCTCAGTTTTTTTGAAGAATTTCCTGACTTGAATGCTAACTGAACAAATTCAGGAATGCTAAGCCTAACGACAGGCTCATTTACGATATTTCTATGGTTCTGTGCATCATGATGTGTTGTCATTTATAAATCATTGTTGCAATTATTCCATTTGAGTTTTTATAGATCATAAGTGATAGAAAAAGTAGACATGCGATTGCGACACAAAGGGTTATTTTCACTACCAAACAAGCATCTTCATATTGTGGAGTTTGGCTGCATAAAGTAAGAAATTGAAAAATTCCTTCAATGGTATTTTAAAATTTTGCCCTTTTGAATTTGTTAGCTGAGATTATGAGCTTCTGGCAAGAGCCATCTCAAATGCCCGGGACGTTGCGCAGTGGTGTGACACGCCAAATAAATGTTAGAATGTAAACCTTGCTAAAACATTTTTTTAATTCGACTCACATCTAATATTTTAAGAAATAATTGGAAAGAAACCGATATTTTCCTAAACTTCCAACTTCTGTTTCCAAGAAAAAAATTAGAATAAAAATCCAAAAAACTAAATCTGAGTATATGGTTCCCAAACAATAGAAATCGATTCCAAAACTCAAATGATTATGTATTTTATATACTAAAATCATAAATTGCCATAGATCTAACAATTTTTGGATAAAACAATACATCTTAAGGGGGGGGTAGGGTCTAACGGGTAAAAAAATACACCATTTTCACGATTTTTTTCTAGAGCTATCGTTCAATTAAATGTTTTAATTTTTTTTTGCATTATACAAAGCATTGTTAAAAGAACATTTAGTAATTTTTTCGTATAAAAATATTGAAAAATGAACCGGTGACGGAGCAATTTCGAGGATGCCTTTTAAAAAACAGGATTTGCGGTGGACACTATATCTCAGCACAGAATCATCTGAAGTCAAAAAATCAGAGCAAAATATTTTTAATAGATGTTTTTCTGGACCCCAACGTTTTTATTTAACTTAAAAAATTTTTTTATGAAATTTTTGTGGCTGTTTGAAGTAAAAACTACGGTTTTTCACGAAAAAATCCGCCATTTTTTATCTGTAAAATCTCCCCAAAGTAAAAAAACAAAAAAAGAAAAACGTTGGGGTCTTGTATTTGGTATGTAGAAAATATGTTCCAAATTTGAAAAGAATCGGATAAGTAGTTTTCAAATGGCGATGTCCACGGACTTTAAAAATGTGCTTTCGAGAAAAACGCGTTTGAAGTTTCTGATCTTGCTTCTTTGCAGTATTAGATAGGAGGAGATAAAGACCTATAACTTTTACAGTTTTGCTTCAATTGACTTGAAAATTTGACACAACATTCTTGAAATATTTTACAATAAGAAAATAAAAAAATAAAAAAATCGATTTTTTGAAAGTGTTAGACCCTACCCCCCCCTTAAGTCTTGTGAGTTGCTTAATTTCACTTAGTTTTTTTTATTATTTCGAACCACTGTGTTCTGTAGGAGACCACGTGGCATTTGCTCTGCAGACTCTGCAATGCAAATGCTGTTCGCACGCACACCAATGTATCTTCAATTCATGGTTCCCAAATAGCGATTTTTGCATTTTCAATGCTTGGATATGACTTTTAGTTAGTCAAATCACTTATGTTCTCCAACTTATTTCGAAGCTTAAGTTGATAGAAACGGTCTTATCATACAACTCAATAAGTATGAAAAAATTTGTGCGTATAGTTTTAAGTGAATTTTTAGGGAAAACATCAGCCCAAAAATACTTCTTTAATGAACATGTATTTTTTCCAGCTTTCAACACTGATGGTGTATTTCGATTGAAGTTGCATGCCAAGAAAAGGAACAAACTTAGTTTTGAATTTTTATTCAAAACCTAAATAAATATTCATTCTTTTGTCTTTCTAGTATTTTTTTAGTTTTTGCTGAGTTTAACTGCAGGCATGAGTATTTATTGCAAATTTTTCTAATGAATATCCGCGTTTGAAATCGCATTCGAATTTAACAGTTGCACTAGACAGGTGAGTTCATCTGATTTTCATACGGTGATTTCCATCATAATTGCCTCGGATGCTGATCGAAAAAAATTAACTACTTTAATAAAGTACAAACAAACAAAAAATTTGGTATGCACAGATTTGAAACAAATTACTCGCTTCGCAATGAAATATTCAAATTTTTTTAGATCAATTTGGACCTGAAAAACATGAAAAGACATGTTGGCATGCCAAGAAAAGGACAATTTCAAAATAGGGCTCACACTATACCCATTTCATCACCTAATCTAATGTATACACATTTATCATATTCGAAAATAGCATATATTTCGGTTATTGATTAATTTAGTTTCTGTAATATCAATATTTCAACCCATACAACATATAAAATTAGTTGACATTGATACTGCTCCCCATCAAAAGGATCTACCTTATGCTGACACTCGAGCTATTTACTTTAAAGAGCGCCCGAACGCAGGCAAGAGATTTATTTTACAATTTTTCAAAAATCGATCAATAAAATAAACATTAATACCTAGTTAGTTTTAATGATTCTATTTTGGCAACTAGAATTTCAAAAATGCATATTTGATATTAGTTTTTGATTATAGAATTGTTATGAACTAAAAACTGATTTCAAAAATGTAACTGTAATTTTTTTTTATTTTGTCATATTTTCCAGAATAGTAACTCGAAAATATTGAAATCTGAAATTTATTTCTCACTGTGAATTGTGGTCCCAAAATTTTATTTCTAAATCCAAATTTTATTCTGGAACTAAAAATAAAAATATCTGAATTTTAAAACTTGTTTCAATCTGAAACGAATGAAATGAAATTTAAATTTTTATTCCTTAAAGAGCAAAATTTTCCCGACATTTTGAACCGATTTTAAGAGACAATAAAACATTATGAAATGAAAGTTCAATTTCGAACAGCACCAGGCATCAATAACTATATTGATACAAAAAAATATACGAGCTGACTGGTTTAGGAACATTAAAAAATTTTCGTATTTGAAAAAAACTGGAATACGTTTTTTACAAAGCCATTGAAAATAAAGGTTTTCATTAAAAGATGAAAGTTTTCGATTACTGCGAGTGGTTTTGAATTCTGAAAAAAAAGTTACTACATAAGTTTTCTTTTTCATTGTTTAACAGTTCTACGAAACACAAAAATTTGACAAAGTTTTTAAAGAAAAATAAAACCAAAATGACTCTTTGATAGTTTTGAAAACAAAACGTTTTTCAGTGTTCTACATAGTTGTAACATTAATCAAAATTTCCCGATTTTATCTGGACTTGCCTGGATATTTAGTTCAATATTAATGAACGGTCAGACTCGGCCTTTTTTTTTTTTAAATGTTATGATTTTCCTCGTTTTTTCTCAATTTATTTGCAATAACGAACCAAAAATCTCAAATCGAGTATTTTTAATTTTTTATGTTTGTGACCAAAAAGAAAACTTTTGAACAGGTTTTGTAAAAATATCATGATCAATTTCATGGAAGCCTGAAATGCAATTTTAAATCAGCTGATGGGTTTTTGATTTAAATATAATGTTTGAATTGTTTTTTCTTCCCGATATGTTAAATTATCCCGATAATTTATGTGTTTTTTCTCGAATTTAAATTACGAACACAAACACATACAGGATCTCAATGAAACTTGATGTTTCCTCGAAGAGATTCCTTTTTCTTAACTATAAGCGTACATCTTTCGAGGATATGATGGCTAGCATCTTACAAATGCTAAAACCTCCAACCCACAGAAAGTGTACTATGTATGCCGTGACCGGGGTTCGATCTCATACCCGCTAGCTTAGAAGACTTGAAGGCTATCCTCTACGCCACGGGCTGCGGCTAAATGAATTTGAAATAAACTGCTCGGATTCGTTAATTAACTTTAAAGTTCAACAAGCTCTTATTTGTTCACCCTGGATATGATCGCTAAAAATTTTGGCAACCTTATTCTAAAGCAGGGGTGAGCAACCTTTTGAAGCAATGGGCCAATTTTAATTTAAAATTCTTTCTGTGGGCCGCATTAAAATAAAATTAAAGTAGTAATAGTTTGCAGAGCTTTACGTAATTTTTATAACGACAAATTTTTGACAAAAAAAAACTAGAAAAGGATAAATAAAACGAATTCATGTCCTTGCATAAACCATTTTTTTTTCAATTTATGGTGATTAAACCAGCCGTAAATGAATAGGTTTATCACTCAATCTTGATCATTTTTCAATAATTTAGTTGTTTGAATTTATTTGAAATGTAAAGAGAATATTATTTTTATAAACAAAAATACATAATTTGATTCCCTTTTTTTAATAACGAAATATTCAGAAAGTCTTTCTATGGTTTGTTAAAAGATTTGAACCGTTTTCACTTCAATTTAACAGTTTCATGGAGCTTAAAATTGGCATTTTTTTTTTCTGTGCTCATTTTCGAAAAGTTTTTTCACAATTTATAAATTTTTTTTCGTGAAGCCTCAATTTTTTCTATAAACGGTGATTTTTTTTTTTATTTGCAGTTCCGTATGAAATCAAAGCAATTCACATTTTTAATTCTGTAAAATTATTGCAGATCTCATAAATTTTATTCATTTAATTTGGATACCTTTGGGATAGGCTTTCTATGGCTGAATCATGAAAATCTTATGACTTTGGTAATGTAGATTTGTAATTTTGCAGTAAAATCACTCAATTTAATCAAAGTTTGGAATGATTTGCTTATGAAATTTCTGTAAATAGCATCAACACAAGATAACAAAATTCACATTTTTCAAGGTGCAAGTATTCTCAGAACTGATAAAGATTTATTCAGTGGCGCTGAATCCCAATATTCAATTAGTTTTTTTTTGTATGCTCAAGTTTTCGAGATAACTCTAAACATAGGTTAAAAATTAGTAATTCAATTTTAGCAGCAATGTAAAAACAGAACTCCTAGACTCAATGGTCAACTTTCTCAAAGACTGCAAGTAATTTTAAATTTTGGAAGTTTTGTTGTTTTTTTTGCAAACCTGCAGAAACGCAATTTTCGAAATTATAAACTGAATTGAATCTTTGATATTTTTAAACCCGAAAGACAAATCATTTGGGAGTATTCAACAAAGTTTTTGAATGAGTTAAAATCCTTAATATCCAATATTCAATAACTTCCTTTTATGATGTTAGAAGAAGATGTCATCTAAATTTTCGGAATTTCTATAAATTGTAGAATTCATTTTTTTAAAGCGTTGTATCTCTGATGCAAGAATATCATGGCTACATCTCATTCCTTGATTGAATGGAGGGTAGTTTATTGATTGAAAAACAGCTTTTAGTTTTTATGTTGGTTTATGGTTTATGAGTTATGAAAGATCGATTGTACATATCACCGAAACTAGAAGTGATAGACGAAAACTGTGAAATGTTTTGAATTCAAGACGCCAAATTCATACAAAATCAGCTATTGAAACATAGGCACCAAAAATGCTGTTGGGTTGAATCACAGAATTACCGATATTGCTTTTTTCGAGAAATCATGATTTTGCAGAATCATGTCGATAAGAAATCTACAATCGTTCACCCAGTCTTTATTATAAAAGTTTCCTTATTTCCGGTATTAATCGAAATCAAAAATATTTAACTTTATTATCTATAAAATTTTAACTCGTCTTTAAATGAAAAAAAAAATGACTTAACTAACTAAATATTACGTTTTTTTTTTTTGAATAAATATTATTGCATTTATGCTTTTGAAAGAACCCGAAAAAGTTTAAATCCCACAAAAAAATCAATAATCTGTATGATTATGGGTCAAAAACAAATATTAACAAGTGACGTGCATGACAAGTTAAAGGTGCTATTTTATGATAAAAAATGTGAGATAATGATTTTAATTTGAGATAAGTTTCGCGCAGGTTGCTCATCCCTGTTCTTAAGCATTGTATCTCTGAAGTAAGAGAATCTAGGCGAAATCGGGATCCTTCATTAAACAAAAGATAACAAAGAGATTCATAATATTAATCAGCATTACGTTGTAATGTTTATAAGTTTATCAACTTGAATTGTGTAAAAATTACTCAATTTGAAAACTACGATCTACTACAATACGATCCATTGAATCAAATTTTGAGATGATAGACAAAATCTTACGAAATATTCGAATTTATGACGCGCACCTTTTCCCCTATTTAAATTTTGGCATTCCGATGAATTATGAAACTCAAAGTAGAATTGTCAGAAAAACATGAAAGTATTGTTTGGTGGAAAGATCAAAGCTAGACCGTTTTGGGTAGGAAAAATCGATCTGTTTTTAAAAAAAATGTAAGCTAGAACTTATGTGTTGTAGACATTTCCACTACTTGTGTGATTCTTAAATTCAAATGCATCCCTCAATTAAAACTTTTAAGATAGTTTGATTGTTTTTTTTTTTAATTTTTAGACGAAAAGGGTTTTAAGCTGCTTTTTTTAAACAATCAGAACTTTTAATTAAAAAAGTATTAAGGAATTTAAAAAAAGATATTTTATTAGAGGTTATCGCAAGAAAAAAAATTATCCCATTATTTCAAAGTTTAAGTTCTTCTTTTTAATTTAATAGGCTATGATATACTTTGGCGAAAAAATTATTGAAAAAAAATCTGTTGCCTTCCTTTGTAATGAATGCCTGTTTTAAATTTCTTACTCTTTAGAAAAAAAGATAACCTAACATTAGTTTTACCAACCCTCGTGAAACCAACACCGTATTTAAATGGGGTTTTCTTGAATCAGAATAAAACCAAAACCTTTATTTCAACTAACTTTTTGCGCAGAATGTTTCAGAACATGTATATCAAACAATCCATATTTATGGCAACTGTTGAACAATGAGTTGTCAAAAGCTACATTTAAGAAAAAATTGAAAAGTATAAAAAAAAATACTGGAAATGGAGATATTTTTCGAAAAGTTATCCTTTTAACTTCGTCATAAATCCTTGGTACATGTGTTTTTTGATCTTAATTAGCTATTGACAACAATGTTTTAAGTTTACCTCAATCTAGTTTTTACGTTTGAAAAAAAAATTCTTTGAAAGATATTTAGAAAAGAAGCGATATAAAAACGTTGAAAAATGATAAAAAAATAACAAATGTGATCAATGGTTGCAAACAAAAACTATTGATATAAAGTTGTTGAGCCCATAAAGATATGTAGTATTCGGCAAAAAAATTTTCCTTAACGATAAAGTTAATCGTAGAACTAAATCGTTTGTATGATTTTTTGCCCAAAAACGGGGTTGAGAGGTTTTACATTACATAATAGTAACAATGTTAAAAGAACGATGAGAAAGTTAGACTGTCAGTAGAAGTCCTATGCTTCTGAAGCGCCTATTGTAAAATTTATCAACCCAATCTATCGAATAAATCTGTTTTTTAACACATGCTTTAGAAAAAATTTGAACTTTTCAATTTTATTGAAATTTTTAAAAAAAAAATCCGTTTTGAACAAAACGGGAAAAATCCTCAAAAAGAACACTGCTTCAATTTTATTTTAACAAACGATTATTTATAAAAGAATTTTACGGAAGTAAAAACTACGCGTGATCTATGGAAAAGTATCTCATTGATTCGATTGCCTATTTTGCTATTTTTTTCAATATTTAACAATTTTATTAAAAGTTTTCACAAACTTTTAAAATAAATTTTGATAATTTTCAAAAATTAACTCTTGAATCTGTACAACAAGAACTACAAGTAAAATATATATTAAAATATTGTTTGTTTAATGATTTTTATTCGTCTGGTATAAACCTTAAAGATACATGAAAAATAAAATAAAAAGAACTCGTGAGATTATTTAAAGTAATTCTTCGTTAAACGGAAATATTATGAAAACAATTTTGAATAATTTGAAAAATTTGAAAAATGTGCTAAAAGACTGAAAATTTTAAACTTTAACTAACAGTTTGAGAATTCGATATTACGATAGATTTGCTCTTATGGCATTTTTGGCGTTAAAAGATTTGGCTTTGAATTCTGGTTTTCAGTTCTTAGTATGGAAACTAATTTCAATTTTGAGCGAATTGAGAGAAATTTTATTTGAAATCACGCAATTTTTTTCTCTAATGCCTTGCTTTGATAACCTAACAAGTCGGTACTGCATGAGGAAACTGTAATTTTTTTTAATTTATTTTTTTAATTTTATTCGAAGTCTTTGACCGTAAAGTCATACAGACTTAAAATCTTTGAAAAAAATTTTGTAAGTTGTTTTGTGGTTTGAGTGAAACTTAACAAAAAAAAATACAATAAGAAATTGGATTTTAAAGTGAATATTTTATGAGATATTTAATTATGTTTCTGAATAAACAGTCTCTCCAAAATTGGTATAAAAAATTGTTACAACTTTAGTTTATGGAACGATATGAAACAAATATAGTTGTTGAAAAAGATAAATGGTATTTTAATGCTTTTATTTTTTACTCTGGCTTAGATAACAGTATCTAATAATAAGAAATTATTTTAAAAGATCTCTTATGAGTTTTAATTCAGTGCAGTAGTCAGAATAATGTTTTCTTTAAAAGTTTGCATCATAAATATCCTAGATGCAATTCCTTCTTTTTAACCAACATTCAAAAAAGTACGAAAGATTGTGAAAAAAAAATAAAATTCGTTAAGAATAAGTAAAACACAGTGTCATTATTTTCAGCATTTGCCAAAATTGTTAACATGCGCGGGTATAAAATGTTTAATTTGAATAACTGAACTCAACTTTTTTTTTATATATATTTCATGTATTGTTAGACTTGTTTCTGTCTTATTGCTCACACGTACTTATGAAGTAACTTGATAAACGATAATGCTGTCCTGTTCGAAACTATTCCGGGCAATAAAAATGAACTGCTGCTGCTGCTCCCTGCCGGAATGAAAAATGAACTATCGGAATGGATTGTTTATCTCCCTCCTGTGTGCAGCCAGCGATTTCTCTGTGACAGTAATGAAAAACGAGTCCTAAAAGTCCACCTAACCGTATCAGAGAGAGACACACACAAACCGAAAACAAGGGACTTGGACTTGGACCACCCATGATCTACTAATAAATCCTCCAGACATTTTTCATTTGCGGACCGTTGAAAGCTGTCCACGGCACTTGGTTTTTTTTTTCTTTCAATTCCGCTCACTCACCGTGGCAAGTTAAAAACCAGCACTTGGTACTTGATTCTCTCATCGGTCTTTCTTTTTGGAGAGAAAAGTGCTTTCTTTTATTCAATTTTCCAAAGCCACCGAGAAATCCCGCCGAGAAAACTATTACTAAGGTTTTTTTCCTCGTCGTTTCACTTTTTTTCTGTCCTATCCCTGGCAAATGCCAGATTTTAAAATGTGTGCGGTAAATAGGAAGCAGAAAAAAAGAGCTCAAACCAAGAGGACAGCAAAGCACCAGGTCAACCGTGACCGGGGAACGAACGAATCCCACTGAGTCCTTAAGCAGGGCTGTTTACACGCCATGTTCTACAAGCGTGAAGTCATTTCTTCATTTTTCGTGTTGTCGCACTTCACACCGGGCACCGGCATCGTACCCGAGTGGGGATTGATAGTAAGCAGGAGATATAAATAGTCTAATAGGTTTTTTTTCTCTTAGAAATCTAATACCATACGGAAATTTACGAGAATAGTCCTCAGATACAGATTTTGAAATTTTTATTCCTCATCGTGATGGCTTCTTAAATTTCTTCGCCAACAACACCTCAACTCGTCCATCACATGTTTGCCAACAACACAACTAAGAGTAATTATTTTTTTTTTTTTGAGAAAATGCACTTTGTTTACCTGTTATTTGAATAATTGTAAAATTGCTATGATGAATTGACAGAATCCTTGTGCGATCTTAAGAGTGGCTCCAGAGAGTGATAAGCAGCATAAAATTAAGGGCAGCATCGACCTTGACTAATTTATGCATACAGTAACAGAAAGTCAAAAAATCCGAAATTTATAACAAGTTTTTCAAAAACAAGGGTGCTTCTGAACAATAGAGAATTAAAAAAAAACTGGGATGCAGAAAAGTCATCGAACTCGTCCGAACAACTTTTCATTAACGTTTTTGCGTCCTAGTTTTTTAACCAGGTAACTTAAAGTTATTTGGGCGTCGAGAAATTTTCTTGCCGTCGGTGCACGCTAGTTTGCTTCCAGCTCAAATTCCTTCTCGTAGTGAGTGAACAACTCTATTTCGGATACTTTAGGAGTTACTCTATCTTTTTACTCTAAACTTAATTTTACACAAAAACGTTTTGAAATTACAATACTTTTGATCTGTCATCTGATTGATCTTAAATTTTAGAGGGATTTTTTCTACTGATTGGATCAGGATGGGGAAGTTTCAAAATGAGTGCCACTTTAATGTACAGTTTGTTGAAATTCTTTCGAAAATATTTAAAAAATACAAAATGATTTTTAAACAAAAGCATTTGTATCAGGATAAACAATGCTGAACTGCGTCACATTGTCTTAGAAGTTGATTGGTGTTGAGTGAGTTGGTTTTCGTACATTTTATGGAAATTCCTTCAAAAAGGGTTGAAATGACAAGAAAAACAAATTGCATTAGCTTAGCAGGATTGTTCACGGAAAAAAGAGGACACTTATTGTTCAGTTATATAAAGAAGGTACACTATCTAAAATTGTGAAAACCATGTTAAATTGTTTTTTTTTACTCTGCTACAAGTAAGAAACGTGAATATTTTTGAAAAAGTTGGATTGGTGCTGACAACGGCGGAATAAACCCATCGTTTGGCGTTCCAATTCTGCACAAACGATGTGTGAAAATATTGCTAATCCTTAAATTTGTTTAAATTACGAAAGGTGCCAAGTCTTAGTTGTTTTAACTGAAAAAGTTAGAAGAATTTAGATTTTTTAAAGATCAATCGAAAACAAGATGAAAAAAAAATAGGAAACCGGTCTACCACTCATTTCTTGAATTCTAGAAAAATGACTTATTACAATGAAACAACCAAAACAACTCACTACAATACAGCAAAAACAACTTAATTGATAAATGAATGAACCATTTGCGATAATGAACAATATGCTATTATGAAGATATTCTTATTTACAAAACACCAATCCGACCTCTTTTTAAACAAAAATTGAAACCAACGCTTCTGGAAGACGGTGGAACTTTCCTAATAATTGAAATGAGCTGACATTCCAGTATGCAGTAGGGTGTCTCAAAATTGCATAATGTCTGGGAAACGGAGGGCTTAACCTCCAAATGATAGATTTGGGTGAAGAAAACAAACTTTTGTATGGAGTCAACTAAAAAAAATGTTTAGAGGTTTCGCAAACGCGATCTTAGAGAATAGAAAACTTTTCAAAAATTCTATTTTTAGCAAAACTCAGGGTTCTTAAATTTTCACAAAAAAATTTACATTTTATATTTTTTTAATTTTTTAAGATCAACACGTAGAAAATATCAAATGAACCAAATTTGTATCAAAATTTAAAACAATAGAAAAAAATTTTGAACTCCTTGCAACATTGGAATTGAAAACCTTCAATATTACATGAAATCGAACGCAATTCATTAATGTAAATTTATGGATTGAAGAAATTCAAATCCTTAGCAGCACTGAATTCTTATGACATGAATATTACTTGAATCGGAATGCGATTATTTGATGTAAATTTCTATCACATATGATGTTAAAGAAGCATCACATATTCCGGAAGTTTCAGTACGAATGAAATGTTACACGTCTTAAGTTTTTTACATGTCTTTCAAATTTATTAAGTCTGTTGAAGTTAATAGACTTGAAATATTCAGTTTTGCATCCATTATTCAGTGTTTCTATAATTTACATAATTTTTTATTTTACTCGTTGCAAAAATATACTTGCAACTTATATTTTACAGATTTTTTGTGTAAGCAAACTTTTTTTTCTAAAAAAAAATTTCTTTTGTACATAAATTTTGTTTCAGCTGGCTTTATCCTTATTTAAAATCACAATTTGGGATATTTTTTTATTTAATTTAATAAAGAAGACTGAATAAATACCTACTTGGAAATTAAAATAATTGCAAAAAAGATCTAGATGACTCAAAGAAACTATCAGAAAGCCATATGCAGAATTTGACCTGAATCTGAAAACGGGAAGAGGTTGCTCTGAATCTCAAGTGTGGAAGGGATTCTGAGACCTTATGTTCTGAATTAGCGTAGAAAACTGGCTTTTCGTAAATTTTTTTTTTTCAAAACTTATTAAATGCTAACTTGAAACTTGAATTAAGACTTATATTTCACCTGAAGACTGCACCACAGTTACATCTATAACTTTTAAGTTATAACGGATTAAAGATTGCATTTGGATCACAAATTGTCGTCTTACACGCAATGACAACATGTTACTTATAGCGTTTAAATAACAATTTTAGACTCAAATACATACTATGAACCGCAATATTTTTTTTGTTTTAAGAGCAATCTTATTGCAGTATTCAGGTGGAATGTTATTCTGAATTTGAATATAGGTTAAAACAACATAAATAGGCAATAGAAAATAATATTTGATGAAAAGACAGTTTCTTATGGTTTTCCGAACACACTGTCTAAGAATCTTTTTCACACTTGAGATTAAGTGCAACCCCTTCCTGTATTCAGATTTAGCTCAAATTTGGAATGTAACCTTTTTATGATTTCCAATTATATATTTTGTGTCAAATTTGATAATCTAAATAAAAAATATATCAAATTGCGGTTTTCGATTAGGATTAAATAGTAAATAACTCTTCACAGGATGATACAAAAAACATACTTTGCTCAGCAAAGTTTGAGTGCTCAAAATTAGCATCTTTTGATGGCATCAGCATAAAAAAACTTACGCTGGGTACACATTTTGGTCAGTTGAATTAAAAATTTATGTACAAACCTTTTTTTTTTCTTGAAAATAGTGTGCCAATTTAGTTGGCTCCATGCAAAAGTTTGCTTTCAATACCGTATGCCAGATTTCCCAGTTTCATCCGGGTTTGCCAGGATACTTAATACAAAATTTACGAAAAGTGCGATCCGGTACGGTTGCCCGGATTACATTAAAAATGCTCGGAGTTTGCACGGATTATTTTACTTCATTTTTCAAATCATATAAAAAAACATAAATGGTGTTGTAAAATCATTTTATTCATGCGTCTGAAACGAAGTTTTTTGAGAAATTTACACAGTAATAATCATAAAAGATTACTGGAAGCCTAATATACTATTTAAAATCCGCTGAAGAATTTTGACGAAAAAGAATCAAGTTTCTTTTTTATTTTTGTTGATAAATTCATGGGTTTTGAGCAAATTTGTCTCGATATTGCCCGGATTTTGGGCCGACAATTTCGAAATCAAATGCCCGGATTTTGCCAGATTTTTAAATCATTGGAATTCATCAGAACACATCGAATATATTTACTTGAATTTTAGGCTTCCAAAACCCTTCATGAATATTTCTTTAAAACTTGCTAAAAAAATTGCTTTTTGGAGGCATAAATCAAAATATTCCAACAAAATTTAACAAATGATTCCCATAGAAAATTAAAAAAAAATCGAGAAAAAGATGTACGATTCGGTAAAAATAACTTTACCCAGCAAGTCGGATTAGCTCAATGATATCACCTACAAACTCTCTATTCTCTTAATTACCCAAAACTGTTGGGGTATAGATATTTTTCGGACAACCACTAATTTATTTTAATGAATATTTTCGTAATTCAGGTAATAGTCTAGGCATGCATTGAAATGAAAATCAATGATTCGCTTTTTAAATCTGGTTTCCATGAAATATGATTATTATGCTTCACGCGGTTTTTAACTACAAAATGTTATCCACGCAGACATTAATATTTATGATTTCAGGTTGTAGAATATTTTGTAGTATTTTTTGACCCCTAAATGTATGCAACCCCTTTATGCTTTTTCTTTAAAAACATTTTGAAAAAATATTAACATTTTTGATCGGTTAAACTCGGAAGCTCTATCATCATTAAGAGATCGAAATCCTAAAACATTCGGCTCTGATGGAAATATAATGTTTACTAGTGAAATAATAATAATGCATATAAAATTGAAATCAATCAATAAAGATCTAAAGTTTACAAATAGAATGATGAAATGTTGAGATGCGTTTGCTGTAATAAACCAAATCAATCTAAACTTATGCATCGTTGTAAAAAAAAAACAAATTCAAAACTGCATTGAAAATTAATCAAAAGAAAAATATTCATTTAGAACCGGATTTTTTTTTTTTTTTTTTTTAATTTTAAACTTTATTTACAGAATTCTTAACCTACATACAACAAAGTTAGTATTACACATTCAAACACGACTTGTAGTAAAAAGGTTCAGCTTTCTTGATAATTGTTGTTCAACATATATCAAGATATGTTTTGAAATGATTTACAAAAATTTTCCTATTATTCCATCTGTAGTCTCTAATAACTTTCTGAAAACAATATAAACTAGGATTCTTGAAATGTATAATATTATACGCTATTGCCTCAACTACTAACCACAGAGCTACTTTCATTTTAAAATTCTTTTCAGGGACACCACAATACAATATTTCATCAGGAGACCTAAGTTTCAGTTTAAGATTCTGGCTTACAACTTTTTGAACCCATTCCCATACAACATGTGATTTTAAGCATTCTTTGATCCTATGAAAGTTAGTATCAGGTTTACCACACACATCACAAAGCGGACTATCAACCCTGTTAGTATAGTTAAACATCTTTACTTTGTTAGCAATTACATCATTAAAAACTAGAAAAACCCATGATTTTGCTTCTAATGTCAAGTAGTTTTTACTGATGTTCTCCCAAATGTTTTCCCAACATAATTCAGGGTATTTATTCTCTATTTGAGGTTTTGCTCCTTGATCATTGATGAATTTACCATAAAGTTCACGAGTAGTGTAGACTATGTCTTGTGGGAGATGTTTTGCTACGTTTATCCATTTTTTACAGTTTGTTGTTAAACCTTTCAAATCATTTTTCAAAAAATAGTGTTCAATTCTGGAGTCTTCCTCCACGATCAATCTTTTTATAAACAGTGACTCACATTGACTTTCCGGATCAATAAGCTTCAAGCCTCCTTTGGTGTAGTCCAGATAAAGCTGATTTCTACCTACTTTGAAGAAATGCGTGTTCCATATGAAAAAACCAGACAATTTTTTAATTTGTGCAAGGTGAATGTTATCCGGGGCAAGAATTTGTGCTACGTACCACAACTTTGATAGTAAATACGTGTTTAAAATGAAAACTCTTTCCATTAAATTTAACTTCCTAGTGTTATGTATTCGACTAGTATTTTTAAGTGTATTTATCAGCTTTTCGTAATTTATCCGCACCATATCTTTAAAGTTATCGTTCATAATGAGTCCTAATATTTTTAACGTACTTTTTTCTGCAATTTTTTGCGGCCCCAAAACACAGTTATTGAGTCGTAAAAACCCCGATTTTTTCTCGTTTAATTTAATGCCTGCAGTCATTTCATAATCGGATATTATTTCCAGAACTTGGTCGAACTCATTATCATCTCGAATTAACAAAGTTAGGTCATCAGCATATGCAAATACTTTAAGAAAATTCCCATCTATAAATATCCCACGTAGATTATCACTTAATCGACGGATCAGTGGTTCTAAATATAGCGAAAATAATATCATTGATAAAGGACACCCTTGTCTAACTGATCGATGTATATTAAATGAGCTGGTTAAAGAGCCATTAACCATCACTTGCGACGTGGTATTTGTATACAAATTTTTCATTACAGCTACGAACTGCAGAGAAAAATTAAATTTCCGCAATATATTCCATAATTCAGTATGGTTAACAGAGTCAAAGGCTTTCTGCAAATCTACAGTTAGAATAGCATATTTTGCTTTTTTGGATTGTTGTGCCTTTAGAATAATTGTTCTTAGACGATCTAAATTAGTGATACACGATTTTTTTCCTACACCAGCTGTTTGTCCTTCACCTATAAGATGTTGTGTATATTTTGTTAATCGATTGGCGATTATCTTTGTAAATAATTTGTAATCTGTATTTAACAAACTGATGGGACGATAGTTTCCAAGATCGTTTTTATTTCCTGCTTTATGAATAAGCTTAATAACACCATTGGCAAAGTTTTCTTGCATCATTATTGAGCCATCCAAGAAACCGTTGAACAACTTCAGCATGTCATCCTTAAAAACTTCTAGATGTTGGTCATAAAATTCGTAAGTAAGACCATCTGGCCCCGGAGTTTTTTTCTTATTTGAAGCTTTAATCGTTCGTCTCAATTCTTCTTCATCAATGGGAGAAACAAGGGTATTATTTTGATCATTAGTTAGATACGTGTTGATATTTTCGAATCGGTTGGGTGGGCTTGATAAAGGAGGGACATTTTGGAAATTTTCTTTGAAATACTCAAAAACTATTTGCTTTGTATCTTGATTATCTGCTGATTCTATTTTTAACTTTGACCTTTTGATATCCTGTTTTAGAAGTTTCGACATTTGGAATATACTGACTTTTTCGCTTTCCAACATAGTGGATGGCTGAAAACGGCTAACAGAGTTCAAAACACGTTTTTGTTCAAGATCAAGCATCGCAGTTTTGACTTCTTTAATTTCATCTAAAACGTTTTTTCCTTCAGCTTGACTCTTCATTAGTTCATCTAATCTTCTATAATGTTTTGTCTTATTAACTGTATTTCTTTGATTCCATTCAAAAGATTTAACTTTGAAAAATTGTCTGGTTTTCGATTTAAAATCATATGACCACCACTCTGAAAAGTTGTTGCGATATTTAACTCTTTTCTTCAAGTCACAATACATATTTCTGAATTCTGTGCTAGTTGCATCATCTCTTAGTGATTGATCATTAATCTTCCAATATCCACGCCCCCAAACAGGAGCAACTTCAGATGGATTTATTCTGAACGTCATAATAATTCCGTGATGGTCAGAAAAAGGCAACGGTTTGGTTTCAAATTTTGAAACTTGATTGAGAAAATCAGGATCAACATAAAATCTATCCAATCGGGAAGCGGAATTTAATCTATAAAATGTGAACTGTTTATCTTTTAGACCGACATCTTTTAATTTAAATAGATCAACAAACTCTTGTAAACCTTGGCAAAACTGTTTGACTTCACTTTTACAATCATTGGCATTTAAAATACAATTAAAATCTCCTCCCATAATAATCCACCTGCTATTTGATTTATTCAAGTGTGGAACTATCGTTTCTCTGAATAAAACATCTCTCTCACTTTTTCTTTGAGACCCTGAGTGACCATAAACATTAATTATGTTTATGTTGTTCAGCACTAGAGAACAAATTCTCCCACTTGGATCTAGCAATGGTTGAGCAAAATCAAGAGTTTTCCTAATCAGAATAGCGGTACCCACGTTGTCTAAGCTTCTATTCACATAAGCATGAAAGCTTGGCAGAAAACTGAAATCATCGAACGAAACCTCTTGTAACAAGACTACATCCAAATCGTTTAGAATAACGAACTCCTTCAATAGCTGTTTTTTGGCAGCTATCGTGATGGAATTAATATTTACAGAAGCCACTCTTCTGGTAAAGATCATGTTGTCTAATATCACGTCAGAGACACCACTCAAAGTTTGCTCTCAGTCACCATACAAACACAACACAAAACATAAAACATAGAAAACAGAACTGAGTGAAGATACTCATTTAGTAGACTTGTTATTGTTGTTAGTGTTACCCACCACCCTACTACGAGATCTGCTGTTAGCCCTGCTAGCACCCGATCGCTCTCTAGTTCTACTTCTCTCTTCCGATGTTTTTGCGATGATCTGCAATGCATTCATCGAGTCAACCGCCCCGACCTTCTGCAGCTTTTTTCTACTTCGCTCAACTGTACGGAATCCTCTTCCATCTCCTTCGGCATCAGATATCGATCTCTCAGGGTGGAGTAGGGGACGCTTCCCACGTTTCTCAATAATGCTATCTGGCTTCGATGTATCCATATCTTCCTCGCTGGATTCTGACTCAATCTCTCGCGTACCATCACCATCTCCGTTTTTTTCGTCTCTGCTTCGTTCTCAGCTACCGCCTCTCCTCTCTTCGACGTCAGCATTACCATGTTCAGTTCAAGTTTTCCCGAATTTTCACCTCGCTGCTCTGCGCTCAACCCAGTTTTTAGTGCCTTGGCATACGAACTGGATTCTCGATTTTCCTGATTATCACTATCATCGACAATGGACACGACGTTAGCGCTTGATTCGTTGATTCTGTTCTGTTTTCTTGGGCAACTGGCCTTCAAATGACCCTCTTCTTTGCACACAAAACACTTGTACTTTAACCCTTCGTAATAAATACGACCCCGGCGGTTCATAAAGTATAGAGTTGACGGAATATCTTTCTTAATGTCCATATAAATACCGCGTACCCCTGTTAACAAATTGAGCTCTAGCTCCGGGGGAAACCTTTCGCGGACAGCACGTTTCACACTACCATACTTTCCGAGAACTGTAGATATTTCCAGATCAGAGATTTCTGGAGGAAGATCAAAAATACGCACATAGCGCAAACATCCACCTGCCACTGACATCTTTACTTTCACTATTGTACCGTTCGAATATCGAAATTCCCGAGTCTCTGAATTCTGAAGAAGGGCTTCTTTCATATCTTGCTCCGTCTTGAACTTTATACAGACACATCTCTCATCTGAGATTTTATAGGTGGACTCCATTTTGTTCTTATCGGCATCAAACTCTTTAACAAAACGAGCCATCTCCACAAGCGTGGGTCCCGCTGCATGTTCCGGAAACCGAAAAACTAACGTATTCTTCACGACTCCGTCCGACATTTCCTGGCCTTGTCGATACAAGGAAATAAAAGCTTGAAAACCCAGAAGGGGGGCCAAATCCCCACAAGTGACCGCGTGGTTTGAGATAGCTCAACTAAAAATAGTGTATGTCTCTCGAAATCACGACTGCTCACTTCAACGTCTGATCGTAAACTGATTAAAATATCGAATCATTCTTTTATGCCATAATGCTGGTAAAGTGTCAAAAATAAAACCTATAAAAAAAATAAAAAAATATTTTTAAATTGCGACTCAGAGATGGGTCTCGACTAAAACATTCAGTCAGCGAAACTTTCTTTTTTTTTTGTAGAGAAATGAATCCAACTTAGATGAAATTTCAGGGACTAGATAAGAGAAAATCGATGTTGAAAAACATGCGAAAAAAATCCGCCTTGTCTCCCGGTGAGACTTGAACCCACATCTTGCGCCTCTCCGGGGCCCATGTATTAACATTCTACTACAGGAGACCAACCTGGCGTATGAATATTATACCAAATACGGCAAACGCATCATTTCTCATCATACCTGACAACCCGTGCAGGATACGAGAAGGCAATGCAAATCTTGCCGTGCCTAAAAATGTCCAAACTTGATTCCAACTACCGTAAGATGAAATGATGGGAATAGAAATAGACCAAGAAAAATGATTATGATCACATGGGAGAACTATTCCCTTCATTCCGATAGACATCGACACTCAACCAGTATAATATTCATACGCCAGGTTGGTCTCCTGTAGTAGAATGTTAATACATGGGCCCCGGAGAGGCGCAAGATGTGGGTTCAAGTCTCACCGGGAGACAAGGCGAATTTTTTTTAGCATGTTTTTCAACATCGATTTTCTCTTATCTAGTCCCTGAAATTTCATCTAAGTTGGATTCATTTCTCTACAAAAAAAAATAAAAAAATATTTTATTGATTATTTGTTTCTTTAATCGTTGCTAAGCATCAGTCAATACAAAATATGGTAAACTTTTGAAAGCCAAAATATAAACTTGAGATATCGTTATGGCTTGAAACTCCGTCTAAAGAATATATAGTCAAGGATCTTGCAATAATCTTACTTTTTCTATGGGATAGTTCACAAATGAAAAATCTACATCAAACAGGAAAGTTAGATGGAAATTTTAATCTTAAATCTTTGTTACAGGTTTTAACATCATGAAGGTACTCCAAAGGTAGTATTCGGAATAATCGTAGCTGAGAATCGAATGAATTGAAATTTACAGTGTTCGGAACAAAAGCGGTTTAATTTTGCCTCTAAATTATGATAGAATTGGCGAATTGAAAAGTTTCTCTGTTTTTTTGGTTCTGCTTTTTCCATGTAATTATTTACGAAATATTATTTTCGTTATGGTCACTATTATTTTTCTTAATGGAGGAGTGCGTACAAAATAAAAATACGATAAAATAGCCGTAGAATGAATTGCCATCGTTAAGCTGTCTATTTAGCTTTCAATTTAAGTTCGAAAAGAAATTGTATAAGGATCTACTTGAAAAAGAATTCTGCATTTTAATCATGCAAATTTGAAATATGGTTATAGATTTTGCATCGGACTAGACTAGATCAATTTGCAGGAGAACGCAGTGTCACCATTTTGATTCTTGATGCTAAATCAAATTTTAATCTTTCTCAAATTCAATTTTGCTAAACAATCAAGAAGAAATATCGTTTATAAAATAAAATTTGGATATATTTTGAGGATGTTGTTCTATGAAAAATTTATACTTCAACTGGAAAAAATTATTCACAGGTTTCTAATTATGAACTTAATTAATATTGAATTTTTTGTTGATAACAGAACTAGAACTTAATCACCAAGTGAAAATTTCGTTGAAAATAAATTCTATTGATTTGTTGTTAAACACTTTTTCGATTGCGGGCTCTTCAAAATTAAGTTTTCAAGAAAAAAATTTGAATTTCAATCGAGTTTACAAGAGTGGATAATAAATCTGTATTGAACCGAAAACTTAATCTCTTACTTTTATTTCTAAAACATATTTGGTACATTTTCAACAGTGCTTAAAATTGCAATGCGGTGGTTAAAAGAAATGAGCTCATGATTTTCTCATTTAATTAAGTATGTACAAAAATGTTTCCTTAAATGAAGCCTTCAAAAATTTTTTTTAAACCTCATAAAAAATAGTAACTCCTAGGTCTTATTTCCGAAAGTTGGGATTTAAAATAAAAAACTCTTAATAAGAAATAATTAAAACCTTAATAAATAAATCGAACTTTTGAAGATTCACCGATATGCCGAAAAATAAATTAACAAAAATTAAACAGAACCTTCTAATTTTATTACTATGCGTTATGCGTTCAAGCAGAAATGTTAAAGGAAAAAAAAAGGTCACTAAAACCCTTCCCTGAGCCAGTTTTTCCTATGGCCATCGGCATATCAGAAAGAATGTTGCAAACAAGTTTTGGCTTGTAATGATCCTTGATTATCTATTTTCAATTTCATTACTGGAATTGCTTGTATGAAAACTGAACAATGAACAAAAATGTACTATTCTTATCACAACATTTTAAAATTATAATTTGAAAATCATTTTTGCATGAAATCATATTTAACTTCGTATTCATTCCTCAAACCAAATCTGCTCTTGACTGTCAATATGACACAATGCATTGGAAGTTTGGCGACTTGTAACTTTATCCGGAAGCATCAAAATAAAAATAAATCTTTAGGGACCCTCAATGAGTTTTTGAAATCATTAGTTTTTTATGGACTCACTTTGAAATCCCAGACAAAAAAAACTACTTAATCAGACCTTAAGTGTCATTAAGACACTCTTGACTAAAACCTAGATATATCTCTTGTTATTCAATTAATTTTTCAAAAATTATAGTTTTGAAAACCTCCTTATGCAACTCAAATATGTTTTTCAGCCAACACTTTAGTTTTCCGTAAATCAAATACGAAGAAAAAAAAACCCAAAAAACATGCTTCGAAAAAAGACTGTCGTTAGCTACGGAATGCTCAAAAATAATTGCACTTATGGTCATAGAAAGCTGCAGTTGGGAGCTATACGATACACACAAGGATTTTTGTTCTGAAATTTTCTAATATCATGAACACAATTTTTTTTTTAAGTGGTGTAAAAATCGTTTTTTCCAATCAATAAACTGTTAAAACTGTTTAAGTCACACCAGATAAATTTTCGAAGGAAGATTGGACTTAATTTTGCACATTTTCGCATCTAAAGGTTTTCAAAATACGAAACACAGATTTTTCGACAAATTTTCAAAGGTAGCTGTTTTTCGAATGTTTTGACATTTGACAATTGCTTGGATTCTCCAACACTCAAATTAAAATTTGCACTGGATTTTGAGTATATTCAAGCAAAATATTCCCAAATAAAAAATTAATCAACAGAAAGGTTATTTCATACCGACTCTAGTGGCCCAGTCCCATCCAATTTTGGAAACGAACAAGCAGCTGCTAGCGGTAGAATATTCAGAAAGTATGTCACATTTTTATGTATTAAAGTTTTGTAAAGAATGGCAGCGCTTATGTAATGACACCACGAAAATTGGTATGGTCTGTCTGGTGAATATTATTGCGGAAATCTTGTGTTTATATACTCAGTGCAAAATTAAATTTAAATCTTAGATAATCCGAAAAATTGCAAATTGACAAAAAGTTCGAAAAACAGCTACTTTTGAAAGTTCATCATAAAATTCTGTGTTTCGAATTTTGACAATCTCAAGATGCGAAAATGTGCCAAAATACATACATTTTCTTATCCCCTTTTTTTATTTAACTGGTGAGACTTAAACAATTTTTTCATTGATTCATGGTTCATTGATTGGAAAGAATGGTTTAAAACCACTTTTTTACATTTTTTGTGGTCATGATCTAAAAAAATTTCAAAAAAAAATAAACCCTTGTTTGCAATTAATAGCTTCTAAATTGAGCTTTCTCAGACACTAAGTTAGAATTTTGGAGCATTCCGTTGCTGATCTACAGTTCTTTTCCCTAGCATGTTTTTTTTCGAATTTTTCTTAGTTTTTGGTAACGAAAAACTGAAGTGTTGTAGCTGTATATTGTCTGAGAAACATATTTCAGTTGCATCACTAAGTTTCCAATACCACCTATAAATTTTGTAAAAATCAATTGAAAAACAAGAGAAAGATATGGAAGTTTTAGTCAGGAAAGTAAAACTGACACTCCACGAGTTTTAACGGGTATATTTTTCTGGGACGGAAGTAGGTAAATATTTTTTTCTCTTTATTAACTTTCAAAAATCCAAGTTTCTATTCTATTTATTAATATCATCTCAAATAATATTTTTAATAAGGTATCAAAGTTATGAGTTCACCACAGACAGAATCGCATAGAAATGAACATTAGAAACTATAAGAATTCACTCCAAATACATTATCACTATTATCAATACCGATTCATAATGCGATATTTAGCAAAAACCTTAAAAAAGTTCATTATAATACAAATTTACACCTGCATTTCTGTCACTTTTCAGAAAAAATTATTTCATTTTTTCGTTTTGTCTCACTTTCCCACTCGGGTTGCTTTAACTTTAATTTCCCCAACTGTTGTTGTTAGTGTCCTTACTGTTACCATTTTCCTTTTTTTTTCCTTCCATTGGGCAGCAGAGCTTTTAACATTCGATAACACCGCTTGAGATTTCCTAGCGGAACATCTTGGCGGTTGGACAATTACCACCGTTAATCGTTGCCGTCATTTATAAACCGGAACGGACCTTTTTTCTTGTGCCGAAGTGACTGTTGGTCACTAGTAGATCACTTTCGTAAATATTTTATCTGATTTCTTCTTAGAATAAAAAAGCCACCATTTGAAGGAATGCAATATTTAAAAGGTCCCAAGTGAAATTTTACACCTAGCTTTCCTGCTATGTAGAATAACTTGGAACGATAACCGTGGATAAGAAATCGGTTCCAGGAATCGTTCCATACCCCGTTAGCAAGTCCTATGACTGAGCATTGTCATCGACTGGAGAATCGACTGAACTGAAGGAGTTTTTCAAAAAGAAAACGAACCCCAAACCGGTGATATGTTGAATGCAATGTACACAGTCGCGATTTACAGCCAGCAGGAAATACTTAGATTGAAGCAGAGCTGAGCTACACATTGAGTCTTGTGGGAGGATTCTTTGAATGAAAAAAAAAATGATTCTGCTGACAAAAGCTTGAAAAAACCATTGAGTGAAGATACGCTCACATTTCTCAACTAGCAGCAGCAGCTTCGGGGAAGCCATTTTTCCTCCATTTTTCTCCCGGTGGTGCTTCAATTTAGTTGCTCATATAGCCTGCAGCCAATGGTAACATATCCGGTTGAAGATATAAAAAAAAAGAAAGTAGAAGTCTGAGTTCAACTCTTGACTGCACCCCCGACTGGCTGACTGACTGACTGACTGTATTTACTTGTGTGATGTGATCAGAATAAATATTTTGCTCGGCATTTTTGTGCGATTCCAACCGAAGAATGACTTGGGAGGGCATTTTCTGCTTCTTCTCAGCTCCTATCAGTTTTCTTCCCGTATGCCCCGGGTTCATATGAGTGGGAGGGATTTGTTGAATATACATTTTCAAGAAGCTTCCACAGTCTGGATTTGGTTTTTTCTATTCCCAAGGTTGATGTAGACAACAGTGATATTGAAGGTTATTGAAGGATTCTCATTTCTGGGAAAATTAATCACAATCCGAGCATAGCAATATTCAAGAATGAAACGCTTTCTATCTCTTCGTGTTTTACTCAAGGTGTGAGTAGTTCTTTTTTAATTCAACACACTACAATTTTTTGAAGATCAGAGGAAGAAAAATGTGCATTTTACGAATCCAAAATTAATCTTATTTCGATCCATAGAGCACAGGTTTTCAAGGCTTTTCACTTTAAACATATCTGATCTCAAATCCCGATGAAAATATTAATTTTTACTTGAAAATAAAATTATGATATTTTTTGTTAAAAACTACAACAAGTCTTTTGTGAGGTAAGAGAATAATAAAATATCATTAAGCTACTGCGAAATGTTGAACGCATTGAAGAACTATTCTTCATCATTCATTCAAAAGAAGAACTTTTTTTAAATTTATAAATATACCTTCACCTGAATTCACCTGAAAGACCTACCTAAGGCTAAAGTTGCCAGATTTTCCAGTTTTATCCGGGTTTTCCCGGATATTTAATACAAAATTTGTGAACAGTCCGGCTCGGCCAGGTTGCCTGAATTTTCTAGATAAATGCTCGGATTTTGCCCGGATTTATTCACTTCCAACAATCCAATAACGAAAAAACCAATCGTACTGTAATTTTTTTTAATGTTTGTCTCCAAAACGAAATTTTTTGAGCAAGTTTTAGAAAAAACAGTTATGAAAAGTGATGAAAAATTGTTATTATTTTTTCAACTTGAATTTTTTGAGTAATTTCTGGGTTTTGTCAAAATTTGTCCGGATATTGACCGAATTTTCGGTCATCAATTTTGAAATCAAATTCCTGGAATTTGCCAGGTTTTTCGATAAAATCGCCCGGATTTGCCGGGTACGTGTTGGAAAAATTCTTGCAACCTTAACCATGGCGAACAGATAGTGTTCAAATCTCAAAAGCCGATAGGGTCGTAGAACTGAATCTTGTTCACGGAAAACTTTTTATATGTGAAGATATTTTTGGTATTTGTCAGATGCTATCCATCACATTCTCGACGAAATATGAGTTATTTCAAGCTTTCAATCACGATATTTACCATCCTCGTGGCATTCGTGCAGAGTCTGATGGAGCAATTGGAAGGGCCTGATGAAATTTTTTTCGAGGCCATCTCAGAAAACTTATAATTTTTTGAACGTACGAAGGAACTGAAAATGAGTTCAACATATTGCATACAAATAACCATTATGTCTCGAAGAAGACAAATTCTGATGTTCTAAAACAATAATTGTTAAACCATCACGTGCAAATATCGTGGACAAATTTATCAACTAATCGAAATGTATATTCTGATTAGAGCTGTTAAATACAAAATTCAATTCGCGATTTATTCGCGATTTATTTTATAATTCTATCACCAATCCAAGTTCTCTGTGTTGGAAAATTCTATACCAGACAAATAAATTTTCTTTCATCATAGTGTATCATAATAGCGCTTTATCGAAAGCAGAATAGTCTTTATGACAATTGAGAAGTAACGTGAACATTTCAGACTAAGAATCCTACATTTTAAAAATAGAACCAAAAAATTCAACTTATATTCCATGCAGATTGAGATATAAAAGTTTAAGAGAAAAATTCAAAACCAAAAATCAGATTTTATCTAGAGCCAAAATCGTTGTCTCAAATTCAAATCATAATTTCAATCAAACTTAGACACATACGCCACAAGGATGGTAAAGTGTCGTTCATAAGAAAATATAATCAAGATTTAGAAACAAATTACCTTAAAAATTCCAATTCAAATTGAGAATCAAAGTTACAATCAGAGCCAAAGAAGAATTCCCAATTGAATATTTTTATTATTGAGAATGTTTATTTTAACTTCATATATTAAAATCACAAAAAACGTTCTGATGTAATTGCGATAACAATTTTTAATTCAATTTAAGGGGGGGGGGCAAGAAAGCAAGAGCAGAAACTTCAAACGCGTTTTTCTTGAAAGCACATTTTAAAGTCCGTGGACATCGTCATTTGAAAACTACTTATCCGATTCTTTTCAAATTTGGAACATATTTCTATATATAAAATACCAGACCCCAACGTTTTTATTTTTTGATTTTTTTATTTTGGGGGAGATTTTACAGGTGAAAAATGGCGGATTTTAAGTGAAAAATCGTAGTTTTTATTTCAAACAGCCTCAAAAATTTCATAAAATATTTTTAAGTTAAATAAAAACGTTGGGGTCCAGAAAAACATCTATTAAAAATATTTTGCTCTGATTTTTTGACTACAGACGATTCTGTGCTAATATACAGTGTCCACCGCAAATCCTGTTTTCTAAAAGGCATCCTCAAAATGCTCCGTCACCGGCTCATTTTTCAATATTTTTCTACTTAAAAATTACTAAATGTTCTTTTAACAATGCTTTGTATAATGCAAAAAATTGAATACATTTGTTTTGAACGATAGCTCCAGAAAAAAATCGTGAAAATGGTGTTTTTTTATACCCGTTAGACCCTACCCCCCCCTAAATCAATCATCAGATCAGTTACTTTAAACAGAAACTTTTCTTAAAAAGTTCTTCTAGATGTACAAAAGTTGAAAAAATAAATTCTTAAAGGTAATTTGATGCGTAAAACACGTCATCTGTAAAATGGAATAAAAAAATCAGATTGGAAGCCAAAAAAAGTACCTGGTACCTTCGTAAATTATCTCGAGTCTCGATACTCAAGAAACTGAAAAGACAAAATTCTTTAAAATCTCAATGTAAATTCACTTCTGTTTTAAAATCTAGGGCAAGATGAGAAAAATAGAAATATTTATTTTTTTTAGAATCACTTCCGAAAATTTGCAATTTAACTACGAGAACGTTTGTAAGATGAGAGATCTTTCTCTCTTTCTCTCTTTCTCTCTTCTCTCTTTCTCTCTTTCTCTCTTTCTCTCTTTCTCTCTTTCTCTCTTTCTCTCTTTCTCTCTTTCTTCTTTCTCTCTTTCTCTCTTTCTCTCTTTCTCTCTTTCTCTCTCTTTCTCTTTCTTCTCTCTTTCTCTTCTTTCTCTCTTTCTCTCTTTCTCTCTCTTTCCTCTCTTTCTCTCTTTCCTCTTTCTCTCTTCTCTCTTTCTCTCTTTCTCTATCTGAGCTTGCGCGTCATCTT